>NC_090749.1:26042696-26045196 GCF_036898095.1 Palaemon carinicauda | reverse complement strand
TGATGCTGATGTTAATTACTTCCTACTCTCAATATATCCTTTCATACAAACACAGGGGAATTAAAAGTACCTTCACTTGTATAATTGGTTTCAAAACAAAAAACAGTTAAAAATCTCTCGTAGGAAAATCCTTGCGAAAAAAAAGGAAACATTAATATAAATAGTGAGAGATTGTTTTCCAGACCGTGTTGCATTATGTACTTCGTTGTGTGATTCTCTTGCTGAAAAAAAGAGTTTTTAATGCTTAATCAGTTAGAGAGAGAGAGAGAGAGAGAGAGAGAGAGAGAGAGAGAGGAGAGAGAGAGAGAGAGAGACGGAGAGAGAGAGAGAGAGAGAGAGAGAGAGAAAGTTAATAAAGAGCGCAATTTTGACTCACTTGCAAGGGAAACAGCACTCCAAATCTTGCCAGCATATGAAACGGGGGAAAAGTAGCCAATCAACGCTATATTTTTTTTTATGGTTTCAATTTTCTATAATATTTTTTAGGCAGAGAAACGCACAATTATATCATGCTAGATCAGATATCAATTAATAAAAGAATGAAACTAATTCTGTTTTTTGAAGGTATTACATACCCAGATTAGATTGGACTTTTCGGGTTTAAATGGATTCCTGGTTCAAATGAAATTCCTGGAAGGTCAATCTGGTTTAAAGGAAGGAAGAAGCCAATCTTGACCTCGTTTAGGAAAAGGAATTGCCTTGGAAATAGGTCAGTTCTAATTCTTTTCTTTTTGTGGGGGGGGGGGGGGGGAAGAATAGATGGTATTTTTCTTTTGTTTTTTCTCTGGTCTCAGGGGGATGTTGGGGACAAAATGTTAAATGGTATTGACTCTCCTTTCCAGTTGTTGTTGCTGGATGATGCTTTGAACTCTATTTATGAATGCAGCCTTGAATAGCATATTATGAGCATTGGGGATTCAGGTTTTTTTTCACCTTGAAACCTTTAACCCCATTTTTCAGTACGTGGGGAATATTCATTTTGAAATCATGTAATTCAGATTACAGAATGATTACTATAGAGATAGATTTTTTCAAGAGAGAGAGAGAGAAGAGAGAGAAGAGAGAGAGAGAGAGAGAGGAGAGAGAGAGAGAGAGAGAGAGAGAGATGAAAAACTCCACCTAATTTCTCACTAATGATTATTATTAGCAAGAGAAATATCAGTGAATGGAAAGCTGCAATCTCAGTTGAAAAATGATTAAAAGGAATTATGAAAAAGAGAAAGAATCAAGTTGCAAATATCAGTTCAGAGTTAGATGTGAGTAAAAAGGTTTTTTGGGAATAAGAACTGTTCTCTACGAGTAATACTCTATTCTTCTTCTCTAATGGGGCACATTATAACAAATCCTCACAGGGTGTTACCCAAATCGTTATACGTTACTCAGACCATTGTGTGATCCTCCTGTTGGAAGAAATGAGTCTGAATCTAATTCTACTTATCCTTTGATAATCGCCGTAGAGAGAGAGAGAGAGAGAGAGAGAGAGAGAGGAGAGAGAGAGAGAGGGAGAGAGAGAGAGAGAGAGAGAGATATTGGGGGGTTAATCATCTGCTCCCTAGTTTAAAGTTCGGTTATCACAAAGACCTTGGAGCATGTGAAGCTCTTCTTACAATTTTCAATGAAGTACAGGAATAATCCCTTGACTGTAGCCTTGATTTCAATGCGGCCTTTGGCTGTGTTAATCAAGAGGCCTTTGTTTACAAACTTTAATAGATGGCCATAGAAATCTCTTTCCTTTATATCATTATTGGCTTTTAAGTAACGGAGGGATTTCAGAGTACAATCTTATTCATTCCAGGATTTAAACCTTTCGTAGACGACATGAGAAACAAATATCTATCATATCTCAAACAATGTTTGAGAAAGTCAGTGACAATGGTATTGCAATCAGTCAATGTCCCTTCTGGGAGTTGTAGTCTTTTCTTTACTCTCTCTCTCTCTCTCTCTCTCTCTCTCTCTCTCTCTCTCTCTCTCTCTCTCTCTCTCTCTGCTCAGACTACTTTTTCATCTACTGCCTCTCACAGGAGACTCCTAAAGTTTCTTTCCTGTTCTTAGACACTGAATCTTATGATGGGGTTGCCAAGCCCAATGCCATAGAGCCATAGACAACTAGAGGGTTAATAAAGCCAATTTCCCAGCGGTGTCTGTCATCCATCGGTGGTAACCCTCACATGCGCTGGCCAACCAAAACGCTGCTTGACCTTATTGGTTAGATATAATTTTCTATAAACGGTAATAACTGTAATTTGATTTCCGTTCCTAACTAGATTTTCATCGTGATCATTAGCTTGATAACATAACGCATTGCACGTATTGAGAAAGGCATCAGCAACAAATGTGATATTTAATTTGAATATTAGTTAGCAATGTCAGCCTTTCCCTAATCAAGAGCAAAAAGACAGGAAAGAAGATGGAAACGAAGAAGAAGACGACTGGAGGAAAATAATTCTCTCAAGGCCTTCGATATTTTCGTCAAACTTTCGGCTCTAAATTATATTGCCGA
>NC_090749.1:26022765-26042196 GCF_036898095.1 Palaemon carinicauda | reverse complement strand
AATCACAGACGTTGATGATATTTCTTGTAATGAGAACTGCAGAGTCTTCCTCTTGTCTTCTTCTATCAATATTGGTTCTTATTGTTTTCGTTTTGCAATTTATTCTATGAATGTCCCTACGGACCACAAAGCAAGTAGGCAAGAGAGAGAGAGAGAGAGAGAGAGAGAGAGAGAGAGAGAGAGAGAGAGAGAGAGAGAGAGAGAGAGAGAGAGCAAATCACCTTTAGTGTAGTTATTGAGCTAAGATTTCCTGAGAGGGATTTGATAAAGAGAACATGTGATCTCCTTATTATTCCTCCTTTGAGTGATGGAAGGATCGAAAGATATTATAGTTTGTGACTGAGAAACGTCTCTCTTCAGTAATTCCTTCATGACCATTGAAGGAATACCATAAAGGACAATTGGTGTCAAAATTTGATTGATATTCATTGCATTTCAAAGGAATAAAAAAAAAAACACTTTGTAAATTCTAGAAATTGCAAGAGGGGATTTAACCATCTTTTGCTTTTGATATTATTATGCAAAGTCGTTTCATTAATATTGGTTTATAATCTATTTTTAGTTAATTGGAATCGTTTTATCTGTTTCAGTAATTATCCTTTTGATCAAGAAATAAAGAGAGGCTTCAGAAAATGAATGTATTCTACCTGCACAGAGGATGACGTTGCAGCCTCCCCACCCCCCCCCCCCCCACCCCACCCCCTAACATACCTTCATTGTCGCTTTCCCACAATGAAAAGGATTTAGTCATCTTCAGTTGTTTTTGTTTATTTACTTCATCAATATAAATCTCTTAGAAAATTAATGTTGAACTTGTAAAAAAGTATCAGTTCATTTATTGCTATTTCCCTTAGTCGTGTCTACGTAGAGAACTGCAAGCAGAGGACCAACACACACGAAGTATCAGATTAAGCTTATACGAAATAATTTCAATCTAAAGCAGCAACTCTCTCTCTCTCTCTCTCTCTCTCTCTCTCTCTCTCTCTCTCTCTCTCTCTCTCTCTCTCTCTCATCTTTTAATTTATTTTTCCCATCAAGGTGAAGTATCATAAAATGTTACCACCTTATTTAAATAATAAAGTAAATCTTTCGAAACTGTATAAATAATGAATGAACTTATTTACAACTTGGAAAATTATAGACACAAAAACAATGTCATCATATGAGGCTTTATATGCTGTTTAGTATCATTAAATAAACATCAGAAGAAGAAGAAAACTCCTTTCTGAGGGTACATAAATCCAATCTGTATTATTCCTCTCAAGGGTCCTTGCTTCAACACCATAAGTAGGGAGAGAATGTCATTATCTCTCTCTCTCTCTCTCTCTCTCTCTCTCTCTCTCTCTCTCTCTCTCTCTCTCTCTCTCTCTCTCTTTCGTTGATATTTAATACATTGACCGTATTGTCAAGAGATGTTATGTAGGAATGCAGTCCAACTTTGGGGAGAAATAGCGTCAAATTTCCTAACTCAGAAGCTGCGTCCTTTTTTCACTCTTCTTCTTCTTCTTCCCCTACTTTCTCTTTACACTAAGGGGTCGGTTGCCTGATGCACCCTCTTCAATGCTTTCAATCAAAGGCATCCTCTTCCACCAAATTTCTTCTTTCCATATCATCCTTCACCTAATCAGGCTTATCTCGCCATCTAATTCTCCGCCTCCCTCTTGATCTCCCCCGCCCCTTACAGGTTCCTCCCTCCCACACCATCTCATTCGTGACTCTCTTATCATCTCAGTAATCTTTACTACACTTGCAATACTTCCCATTTTATATTTTTTCAATCTTTCAAACAGTGATATTTCCATAATCTACTTTAGCATTCTCATCTCTGTTATCTCAAGCTTTGCTTCCTCTTTTGGTCTTAATACCCAAGTCTCTGATCCATACATTAACATTAGTCTCATTACTGTGCAATAGATCCTTCTTTCACATCTGGTGCTAAACTCATTCAGCCATTCAGCGTTCGTTCTATGGTGATTATATTCCTTAATTAAACAAACAAGATTATAAATTAAAAACTATGTCTGCGATGCAGAGGAAATCTTTTGTGCTCTATGGGAGGACTATGAAAATTCACTATCTTCTTAGATGTCACAATTTCCTATACTTTTAATATATATTGTGAGATTTTGGTTTTTATTCATAATAGATAAATTCCATGAAATTTCCAGAGAAACACCTGCGTAATGTGGACAACATAGAGTTATGATTAACATTAGACAACCCTTTTTAGTGTAACTCTCTCTCTCTCTCTCTCTCTCTCTCTCTCTCTCCAGGCACCCGTTGAGATACTACCGCTAGAGAGTTATTGGGTCCATTAACTGGCCTGACAGTACTACATTGGATCCCTCTCTCTGGTTACAGCCCATTTAGTTTTTGCCTAAACAAACGCTGAATAGTCCGGCTAATTCTTTCCACATTCTCCTTGTCCTCACAAAACTGACAACACTGGGAATACCAAAAAATTTTCTTTGCACAAGGAGTTAACTACTGCAATATCATTGTTAAGTGGCTACTTTCCTCTTGGTAAGGGTAGAAGAGACTCTTTAGCTATGATAAGCAGCCCTTCTAGGAGAAGGACACTCCAAAATTAAATCATTGTTCTCTAGTCTTGGGTATTGCCATAGCCTCTGTACCATGGCGTTCCACCGTCTTGGATTAAAGTTCTTTTGCTTGAGAGTACACTTGGGCATACTGTTCTATCTTGCTTTTATTCCTCTTGATTGTTTTGAAGTTTTTATAGTTTATATATAAGATATCTAATTCAATGTTGTTACTGTTCTTAAAATATGTTATTTTGATTATTTATTACTTCTCTTGTAGCTTATCTATCTTCTTATTTTCTATCCTTACCTGGCCTATTTTTACCTGTTGGAGCCCTTGGGCTTATAGCATCTTGCTTTTCTAACTAGGGTTGTAGCTTGGCTTTAAATAATAATAATAATAATAATAATAATAATATAATAATAATAATAATAAAAAATAATAATGATAATAATCTCTCTCTCTCTCTCTCCTCCTCTCTCTCTCTCTCTCTCTCTCTCTCTCTCTCCTTAATACCACGTGTGGTCCCCTTCATAGTCTTTTCTTATAAAACGTATAGATCAGGCAGAGAGAAATATTGTTTCGTTATTAATTTAACCAGATTTGTGAAAGCATTGAAAAAAATCAATGCATTTCTGCATAAGATTTCGAACATTGAGACAACTCCTTCCTATCTATCAGAAAACTGTTTGAAAAACTCCTCCTTTTTATCAATGCAATTTTTAATCAATGGATCTCTCTATAAAAGCTATTCGTGAGGGGTCTATTATGCATAGTTTGACCTAGTTTTGCTTTGATTTAATATCAACGTATAACTAATTCACCCAGAGGTTTTAATTATCTATTAGATTTTCTTTGAAAATGGATTCATTTGCAAATAGCCTTTCTATAAATATAATTTCTATGAGGTAAACTTCGCTTCTTCTTCTTCCAAAATGTTGTATGAAATTCTTACTCCAGAATAGATATTAAAAGATCGAATTTTCCTGAAAATTGAGATTAAGTTTCTTTCATTCCAAGAGGCATCCATAGGACACAAACAACCCACACACACCACACACACACACACACACACATATATATATATATATATATATATATATATATATATATATATATATATATATATATATATATATATATATATATATAAATAAAATATTTATATATATATATATATATATATATATATATATATATATATATATATATATATATATATATATATATAAGTGTGTATAAATAATAATTTTCATTAACACTAAATGACTGCAAAGAAGCCAATATGAAGAGAACTGCTACAGTATCAAAAGCGACTTTGACATATAACGTCAATACATTTAAGACTATTTAACGACTTTCCAGTATAGATTGTAGAGTAAATAGCAGATGCAGTAGATATCTAATTTGTTGACTCTAATCTTTTGTTGGGCAAAGTCAAATTTAATAGAGAACAAAATCCAATGAGCAGAAAAAATATCAGCACATTTTGTGAGGACAAACATTGATCGCTTCGCCTCGCTTTTTCCTTTTGCTCTCTCATGTCAATATTGACATCTATCATATTCAAGAGCTTCCAACGCAAACAACAGTCTTCAGAGGGACAACCTTCGACAAAAAAAGCTATTTTGTTTTTTTCTTGTCTGATGTGTTTTTGAGGCAAAAGTAATATATAGATTTTAGTCTGTATTTCTAAGTTCATCTTTGGATGTGTAACATGAAACCTGAGCTTTGACTGTAATGATTAAATGTCCGGTTGATGCAAAACAACAACTTAATATCTTTAGTTATTGAGGTTTGAAAGGTCGTTTCTAAGTTATGTAAAGGGTAGTTAGTCGATTGTGTTGGTTGCAGTCAAGGACACCTATTTTGATAATTATGAAGCATCACACAAATGATATAATCCAGTCCTCTCTCTCTCTCTCTCTCTCTCTCTCTCTCTCTCTCTCTCTCTCTCTCTCTCTCTCTCTCTCTCTACTATGAATATTTCATCTTTATGGTCAGAGAAAGCACGTATTAACAACAGCTTCTCTAACGGATGATCTCGTTCTCTTTTGAATCAACCCCCAACCCCTTCAACCTCCCCCCCCCCCCCCACCCTCTCCCGCCCCTCTGGCCCCTTACCACATCACCATTGATCCCATAAGTCTCTTGTAAAACCTTTATTGTCTTGATTACCTCAAAACCTTCATTTTCCTTCTTCTTACCACCGACTTTTCGCCAATGCTCCTAACAGTAAAAGAGCCTTTGTCTGTTGACTGGAATGCTGGAAAACTCTTTCCTTTCCAGTCACGTCTGTGGAGTTGCATTAGCTAAAGTTTGTTGGAGGTCTTGGACAAGATAACTTGATGCCCTGTAAAGATATAAAAAAAATCCTCTAACTTATCATATCAGATAATATTAGAAATAATGTGAATTGCGTTTAATACTTTTTCGTGGTAGATTTGTGCTTCTTTTCATTTCTTCAAATCTGTATATTTTCAGGAAATGAATCAAGCCAATAAATCCTTAGAAAGGAAGTCAGGATATTACAGGTTTGATAAAGGAATTGTTATTCAGAATATTATCAAGGATTGCTATATTTTTTATGTAAATCACAGATATGATCCCATGAAATACTAATAGTCTGAGGGTAATAATATCCAAGTTTAGATTCACCGTCGTCTAGCCCGCGTTCTGCAGGTGCCTTTGTATGGCCTCCCTGTTTGTTCCGTAGAAAGCGAATGGTGTTTAACATCGAAATGAGATCTGTTTAGATTTACTACATTAGAGTTATCGCAACAACAAACTAATAGAACATATGAATTTGCGATGACTTACTAATAATGGAGCATGCTCTTCCTTCACTATTACTAAGGTATTAGTTTTAGATGCTAAATACTAATAAAGTATTATATCTGTGTTTCACTTATATATTGATTGTAGCTCATTACTTTATACATGGCAAGTGACATTAACCTTGTCTCTTCGAGTTAATTTAGAAAAGACCTATTAAAAAAATAAAAAATATTGTTCTAAGAGTGTCCGGTGCGTGTCTCCACTTGTATAGTCGAAGTGATCATCCCTTCTTTGATCCCTTCTAAATATTTGCATCAGGATCTTTATCATCCAAAACCAACCAAGGTCAGGCAGTAGAGCACATCTCATCTCTCGGAAGGCCTGAACTCACTTCTTTAACTGTCTGAGTGACGGACGCTCAATCCTTTCTGCTTCACATTCAATCACTTCAAAAGATCTGCTTTCATTCAGCTGTCTCAAAAAGCCTCGTTCAGAAAAACATCTATTGAAAAGTTACAAGTTACTACTGAAAAAAAAGGTCAAATTTCATCAGAGATTTCTGGGAAGACTATTGAAGGTCTTTGGGTTACCTGTGTGGGGCATATTTGAAACCACATTTATTGATATGCTAATTCTCATAATAAACACGAGAGAACTTTTACTTGTTTATGAAAAGGAACAAGATGATTTCAGGGACATGTTTATTACTAGCGAAATCAGGTAAACATGATTTTGAGAATATTCTCATGTTTAAAAATCAATTCTATATCTGGAATTAAAAACTCAGTGAACAAACAAGGAAGGATTTTGCTGAAATAGGAAGAAAAGCACAAATTCGTTATACAAAGGTACACATATAATGAGTCTGAGAGCAACTGAAGTGATGTAGTTGAAAGTTTCCAAAAGGGAAAATAAATAGTTATATGCATACACATCCAGATTTGCATTTGACAAAGAAGCGAGAAACATATTCATATTAACAGCAAAAATCCTTGTGATAAAATGAGTATTATCTATATGTGGTTATTATACTCTATATATTTAGCCTAATACTAATAGTCTGAGGGTAATAATATCCAAGTTCAGATTCCCTGTCATCTAGCTCGAGCTCATTATCGGTGCCATTCGGTACTCACGATTTCCATTGTCTCTACGTTGTTGATTTTTTTTATTGTGATTTGGGTAAAAAAATAAAAAAGAGAAAAACATCAATCAAAAGACTAAACCCCAACAAAGATACGAACTCGAATTCTATTGGAGCTGGAATCCATTGTTGAGTGAGGCGATGATATCTCGTGTGTGTTTGTGCAAATTCCTTTTTCGGTCTCACTTGCAGACGACCTTTGCAAAAGATGACTGGACGTTGATGATTGTAAATAACTCTCATCCGTAATTGAGAAAGTTTCAGGTGGAAACACAATTAACTTTTGGTCCAAGTTCCTCTGCAAGACTATTAATGTTCAATAGAGTTTTGAGAACAGTTCTAAATTGTGAATATCAAAACACCCGGATTAGGAAAAGAAACTGCACGGGGTAAAAGAGAGAGAGAGAGAGAGAGAGAGAGAGAGAGAGAGAGAGAGAGAGAGAGAGATTCCAATAACATTAAACTCCTGGAAAGTTGAACCCGAGATAAAAATCCTACTGTTTTTCATAGGAAGTTCGTTGTTGGTTAAAACACCCCCTCTCTCTCTCTCTCTCTCTCTCTCTCTCTCTCTCTCTCTCTCTCTCTCTCTCTCTCTCTCTCTCTCTCTCTCTCTCTCTCTCTCTCTCTTGAATCTTATTATATAAAAGGAATTGCAGAGTTCCTTTCTTTCATATTCCAGTAGTTGGAGAGAGAGAGAGAGAGAGAGAGAGAGAGAGAGAGAGAGAGAGAGAGAGAGAGAGAGATTCCAATAACATTAAACTCCTGGAAAGTTGAACCCGAGATAAAAATCCTACTGTTTTTCATAGGAAGTTCGTTGTTGGTTAAAACACCCTCTCTCTCTCTCTCTCTCTCTCTTATAATAAAAGGAATTGCAGAGTTCCTCTCTTTCATATTCCATTAGTTGGAGAGAGAGAGATTTAATCTCAAAGCCATTATAGGATCACAATGATTCAAATTGAATAATATCGCACACTTCCATTACGTCGATAGATGTCTTTGCGTATATTTATTGCTAAATCCGTTATCAGTGAAAAAAAAAAAGACGATGAAATATTTCGTAGGTTCATATATTATATGACTTACATTAAAATGGTTGCATTCCTTAAGGATATATTGAATAGCAGTTCCTTTATCAAACCTATAGTATCCTAACTTCTTTTCTCAGTATTCAATGATTTGATTCATTTCGTTTATTATGATAAGATTATAAAACATTCAGTATTTTTCATCAAGTGTGTAAGGAGTGACATTAGAGAGATATTTATTGCTAAGAAAGGTCCGTGGCCTTCAAGTTAGGGTTTTTTCTATGTTTTTATTTTATTTTTTTAATCTCTGAGTAGTTCCTAAATTCCTAAATGAATTACGAGTCTGGTTTGGTAAGAGATTTGTCCGTTTTAGGATTCGCTCTTTGAGGTCAAGGTTATTTAATGCTTCAATATCCTTTATTCACGACCGACGTTTTCCCTAAGATTTGCATAACATTATATTCCCACAGAGGAATTTATTGCTGCTCCTGACCAGAAATCCTTTTGGACAAATTATGCTTTGGCTTAGAGTGCTCGCGGAGGTCATATTACATTCCTTCATTCGATCTATCAAATTCATAAAACCATTAAACCTTCGAAAATGTAAAACTCTTTAGGAGCCTGATCTCGTTCTATTCTTTAATTCTTTGATTATCTTCTGTTATCATTTTCTATATTCTCGTTATATCTCCTGGGGATCCATGTATTGATTTTAGCATTAGATAACGTTTTCCTTTTGCATTCAATTATTTGATACACTTTGATACGTTTTATTCGATATATAACTCGAGGATAAGAGCAGAAGGCGTCCACAGGATGATATATGAGTAAGATTAGATTATGCCAGCAAAGATATAATAAAACAAAGCAGATACGGCGAGTAACTGCAGATGTGGGTGATGCAAAAAACAAAACTGAGGAAACTGAAGGGAAAATTTGGTGCAGTTGGGAAAGGTTATTTCGTCCATTGAATTAGGATACTCCGTTTATGTTTTCTTTCTAGTGATTTCATCGATGCCTTTGACTAAGAAGATGCATTCGCACATGGAGAACTGTCAGCAGTTACTGCATTTCTTTATAAACCTCAGATTAGGTCTGATACAAATTATATACTTTTCCCCCTTTTTCAAATTATTCTAGAGTTTTAATACAGCTAGGTCACCAGCCCCATCGGCCTCTCTTCATTGGTAACCAACATGTTCATCAAAAAGCCAAAACCAGAAGAGAACTCTAAAACATCTGAACGAACTCTGGCAATAATAAACGATTGTTCAAATAGACATAGAATGATCTCTCCTGCTGTTACTTTTTTTTTTTTTTCATTTTTTTTTTTTTTTTTTTTTTTTTTTTTTTTGTGGACGTTTATTTATTTTCAGTGGACGTAGTAGACTGAAAAATGATATCCCTCTAAAAAACACAAATATTTCCACGATATCTCACAAAATTTTGGTACTGAACTGAAAATTTGGCGTAGTTATACGTGTGTAACCACAACGTCAATCATTGACGAAGACTGTTGCCATTCTGCAATATGTGCTTTATGTAATGTCAATCATCGAGAAAGGGTTGTGACTGTGTGTAATTTTTTTTCTATTTGATATTCTGTGTAGAGGTGATATGAAGGTCGTTTACTGGGCAGTGCTGGAATTCTACCAAGAATAAAGAAGAGCAATGCATAGGTCTACGGTTAGTTGTAAGATTAATAGAAATAAGGATACACAGAAAATGCCTTTCAAGATACATTAATGTGTAATTATTCACACATGAATTCACATGAGAACACACATTAGCAAAATAAAACCCCACCATTATGCCATCATTTTAAATGAACATATATCACAAGCACACGTGATTTCAATCAATGTAAATATCACCCACGAACGGCATTTAATACCGAATTCTATCTTAGGAATATATATCCACTTGGTATTCATTTTCTATATTCCCAAGATAGAATTCGGTATTAAATGCCGTTCGTGGGTGATATTCACATTGATTGAAATCACGTGTGCTTGTGATATATGTTCATTTAAAATGACCACGTGTAGCAAACTCACGATTCAGCTATCATGGTTGAGATGGGTTTATTTCAAGTCTATGAACAGATTCCTGAATTCGACAGGAATATGTACGGGGACTTGTCATAAACTTTTTATCCCTCTTCATAGCTCAGTCGGTTGACTCGTTGCTGGCATGGTTTCCGGCTCACAGGTGGGGGTTCGAGTCTCCACCCGGCCAGAAGCTGTTACCATAAAATGAATTCTAAGTGGATATATATTCCCAAGATAGAATTTGATATTAAATGCCGTTCGTGGGTGATATTTACATTGTTTGAAATCACGTGTGCTTGTGATATATATATATATATATATATATATATATATATATATATATATATATATATATATATATATATATATATATATATATATATATATATAACAAAAATATCAAACGCAGCCGTTTCTAGTCCACTGCAGGTCAAAGACCTCAGACACGCCCTTATTCATGTCTTTGGTTTGGATAGTTTTCATTACTACGCTGGCTAACATCGGATTGGTGTTGGTGAGAGACTTTTGTTTGATCGGCCATAGGAAGCCAACCTAGTATTGGTAAACCAGACAAATGTAATTAAAAATAATTTTTGCCCAGATTTTAATCTAAAAGTTTTTGTAGTACGAATCAAGTATTGAAATGATTATCATTCATTAACATCAATGAGAAGTGCAGATGAATTATTCAGATAAAATTTGATTGTTTTTATTCGAATGTAGGAGAAATTGTAAGGGTGTGTTCCTTAATAAATTAGTTAAGAGAAGAATATTTGTTTCATATTTTACTAGACAAGTTTTTAAAAATACCTTCAAGATTTAATTCGTTCACAAGTGATTAAAGAAATTACAGACATCTTTACATATTTTCTATAATAATTTATAATTTTTTCAGTAAACTTTGATTAAAATTTAATGTATATACCAAAAATTTTAAGTTTTGTATTAGGTAATCATTTTAGCACAAGTTTTAATTTACTCTATTGAAATATGTTTGTTTTCTATATAATCTACTAGTATATTGATACATTAAGCCTTTATTATACGTATTACTTTAAAAGACGTAATTTTTTCCAAAGAGTGCAAATATTTGCAAGATATCAGAGGCAATATCTCAACTGTTTACAGAAGTTGACAAGTACTCTTTATTTATTTTTCTAATTCTTTTTTTTTATTGTTTATAGTTATTTTAACTCAATAGCTTTCGTCCGAAGTCATTATTTTCACTGTAGAATTTAGGCTAAATTCGAACTAACAAAAGATCTTAATTTTTCATAATTTTGAAAAACAATTAGATTTTTATCAGTATTTCTTGATAAAAAATAAACTTCTATAAAAGCTAAGTCTATTTTATTGAAAATGACACTAATTTTTCTTCATAATTTCTTTTCCATTTTTGACCACGTGTGCTTGCTGAGTTACATTTTACCAACTAACATTTGCAATGTACCTACTTTTATATATCGTGTTTTAAAGGTGAACTGAGGATTATTTTTATAAAGTTTATACTAGTACTGATTTTAAAGACTCATTCACTACATATTTTATAAAATCAAATTTTATTGAGCATAATTTCAAAACTTATACAATAGGTATATTGCAAGCAAGTTAACTTGTGCAATTTTAGCTGTTTTAACAGTTAATAGGTGTCCATAGCATCGTGGTGTCTATGAATCTTTTTAGATTCCAAACATCAAATATGTATATAAGAAAATAATTAATTATTAAAGATATATCAGAAATATATAAAAAAATGCTATTAATAGTGATTGATAGTTATAATCAAAATTTAGATATGGTTTTTAATTTGATATTTTGTCTTTAGGCTTGTTGACACATAGATTCTTATAGGTCTTTCAGGTCTTTCTGTCATGGGGGCTGCTTCTAGGGAAATTGTCCCCAAATTTGGAAAATCTGGTGAATTTAGGGACGATTTTTGTTTAATCAGTATGCTGCATTAACTCAAATCTTAGTGTTTATGGTTACAGACAAAAAAACTAAGAAATCAATCACAATGTATAATGAAATTATTTGATACTATAGTATCAATAGTATATATATATATATATATATATATATATATATATATATATATATATATATATATATATATATATATACATATATATATATATATATATATATATATATATATATATATATATATATATATATATATATATATATATATATATATATATATATATATATATATATATATATATATATATATATATATATATATATATATATATATATATATACATATATATATATATATATATATATATATATATATATATATATATATATATATATATATATATATATATATATATATAAATATATATATATATATATATATGTATGTATATATATATATATATATATATATATATATATATATATATATATATATATATATATATATATGTATGTATATATATATATATATATATATATATATATATATATATATATATATATATATATATATATATATACACATATATATATATATATATATATATATATATATATATATATATATATATATATATATAAATATATATATATATATATATATATATATATATATATGTATATATATACATATATATATATATATATATATATATATATATATATATATATATATATATATATATATATATATATACATATATATATATATATATATATATATATATATATATATATATATGTATATATATATATATATATATATATATATATATATATATATATATATATATATATATATATATATATATATATATATATATATATATATACATATATATATATATATATATATATATATATATATATATATATATATATATGTATATATATATATATATATATATGTATATATATATATATATATATATATATATATATATATATATATATATATATATATATATATATATATATATATATATATATATATATATATATAACGTATTTTACATTGTGTTGACGACTGATCGGAAAAAATTTGTTCCTTCTTTTGGGGAAAAATTGATGGTTCATAAAATCTGAGAATAAGCAGTGAAAGTACATAAGTTGGAAAGGTAACATTGTTTACATCTACGCATTTATATCTATCTACGAGAAAGCAAGGAGGATTCATAGCTAGGAATGATAAACTTTGTGTAACCCTTCAAACAAGAGGGCATTCAATAATATTACGTCTACCTAAGTGATAAGTGATATAATGCTCTATCTTTGTGTGTGTAGATTGCCTTACCATATGTAAGACACGGGCTCTTGCCGCTGGGCAGCCCGTAAGAAATGATCTATCAACTTGATCACGATCTTTTTAAAATTCTGATTTCCTTTTCTATACATAGGCCTATATATGTGAATTTTTACTGAATCTTCTACATGATATAAAAATTTTCATTTTAAATCATTAGAAATATTTATAAACCCAAAAACAATATTTTAAAAGGTTAAATACTGAAAATATTCGAAAACACATCATTAGGATGATGAAATATCTTTCCATCTGACCAAAAATCATCGGGAATTTGCGTAATATTGAGAGTTTACTGGATGAATATAGCCTGCTCTCTTGGCATGTGTCTGTCAATGAGGGAGGCACTAGGTCTGTGACCCATGTGTACCTATACTCTGTCTATGTGTCTGGTCCTTTTGGCTAGCTCATCTGATTTCTTATTCCCTGGTATTCCAATGTGACTGGGAATCCAAATGAGAGTCACAGGTCTGCGTCTTTAATTCCGCTGAGGTAGGAGTGCTTTGATATCAGCTGGTAGAGCCTTGGTTTCTTTGTTCTTTTCCTATTGCAAGGCATGCATTGAGGATGTTGAGTCAGTATGAATGACTACATGTTCTTCATTTTCAATCGAGTGTTTTAGTACTTGTTTTATTACAACAAGCTCTGTCTGCATGGTGGAGGCATTGTTGGATGTTCTCCAGCAGGCCAAAAAGTTATTGAAATATACTGCAGCTCCTGTTGTCCTAATACCAGGATCTACAGTACTATCAGTATAGTAGGTGTGCGCCCCTGCCGTTTTTGTACTCCTGACTGTTTCCTGGGCTACAGTTCCTAGTTCCTCCATTGTGCAGTTCATATATTTATCCTTGCTTGATAGATTGCCCAGCCTTTTGCTGGACACGGGCTCTTGCGTTGGCAGTGCATAGGGACATGTATCCGTGTGTGTGTGTGTAAATATTTATGTTAAATCTTGATTATTGTCTTATTTTCTGTTTGTTGAATATTATCTTCATATTGCTGTAAATTTTTTCCTATTGTTTAAAAAACTTTATGAGTAGATTTTGCATAATCTACGTTGTGTACAATAGATGAACGTAACAGAATTTGGGGCCTGGCTGGGAGCTAAATTTTAGTCTTCAGGAAGCGTTTTATACGTTATAGATATATTCTGAGTGATGATCTGTCTGTAGTTTCAGTCTTCTTGAAGTGTTTTAAATGTTAAAGATGTATTCAGAGTAATGATCGTTCTTTAATTTTAGTCTTTTGGGAGGGTTTTGATAGACGCATTCTGAGCGATGATCTTTCTAAAATTTTTGTCATCTGGAAGCATTTTAAACATTATAGATGCATTCTGAACAATTATCTTTTTGTTATTCTAGTTTTCTTGGAGCATTTTAAATGTTACGCATGTATTCTGAGTAATGATCTTTCTGTTATTTTAGTCTTTTATAAATGTTTCAAATGTTATAAATGCATTTGGAGTAATGTTTTTTTCTGTAATTTTAGTCCCCTGAGTCCTGGAAGTGTTTTAATCATTATAGATTTGTTCAGAATGATTATGTTTTTGTAATTTTAGTTTTTTAAAGCATTTTCAACATATTAGATGCATTCTGAACAAAGATCTTTTTGTAATTTTTGTCTTCCGGATGCATTGAAACATTATAGATGGAATCAGAGCAAGGTTTGAAATTCCAATATCGTATTTTGTCACTTATATAATATAGCCAGCGAACATGTCAGAAATTATTACCATTGGGTTTTTTGAAGAATTATGTGAGGATCCACATGTTGAGAAATTAAGTGATCTCAAGAAATCTAGATTAGTGAGTTTAGACAAACATCTTAAGCTTAATGTTAAAAATTCAACGAAGAAAGGGGATATTGAACATCTGTTAGATAAACCTTACGTTAAAGACGATGTGTTATCTCAGAATGTGTTAGATACAATGGATAGAGAATTAGTGTGTTCTGATTTACCTGCTGTGGAACTTGAAAGGCTTAGAATAGAAGCTCGTTTAAGAGAAAAAGAATTAAAAGCCCAGACTGAGCGTGGGAGAAGAAAAGTAGAGTTAAAACGGGAGCAATTAGAAGCAGAATTAAAACTTGAACAATTACAAGGGAGGAGAAAGCCAAAGATAGGGGAGCTCAGATAAAGCTTCATGAGCCTGATGTTCAAAAAGAGTTAGAACTTGAAAAATCTAAGCTGACAAGTTCTAGATATCCTCATAAATAAAGGTAAGTCATTTTCACATGAAGATAGAGTTGTACCTCCTTTTAATGAAAAGGATTTTGATGAATATCTAGCCTGTTTTGAGAAAAAATCTAAGAAATGTAAGTAGCCAGCAGAAAGTTGGGCTTAGATGTTATCTGCGGTTTTGTGTGGTAGGGCTCAAAAAGTTTAGGCTACTATTCTTGAGTATAGGGTACAATATTATGAAATCTTGGAAAATGTTTTTTTTTTTCACAAGCCTATGAATTAACATCCAAAGCTTATAAGATGAAGTTTAGGAGTTGGACAAAGCAAGAAAAGCAGACATTTGTAGAATTTAGTAGAAAACAATCAGATTGGTATGATAAATGGTGTAAAACAGCAGTGTAGGGAGGATTTTGTAAAAAAATGCAAATCCCTGTGCATTTTACTTTTTTGTAAATGATTTGAATTGTTTGGTTGTGGTAAATTTCGATGTTTAAGTTGTTTGCTCGGGAATGAATTTGATTATTTATTTTATTTTTTTTTTTTTGAAAAAGCAAATGCATTTACTTAGCATACTTTAAACTACCTCTTAGGACAATTTTATAGAAAAAATAAGCCATTCTTGAGCGATGTATTTAAGTTTTACCTGGTTGTTCTCTGCTTGACGCAATACTGGGAAAACCGTTGTCGGCGGTGAATGATCTGAAGAAGGGAATATGGAGAGGCCATCTTGAGAAGTGCAGCAAGGCAGTCTTCTCTTGAATTTGAAGAAATTTTCTTGAAGCCAAGAGACAATGGCTGTCATTCATCAGTGGGAGATCGGTGGCTCTGGACTTAGCCGCTCATGGATCACGTCATCGTCTGACCACTTAATACTACTCATGAGCTCAAATAGAGAGAAGAAAAGTAGAGTTAAAACATGAACAATTAAGAAGTAGAATTAAAACGTGAACAATTACAAAGGAGGAGAAAGCCAAAGTTAAAGGAGCTCAGATAAAGCTTCATGAGCCTGATGTTCAAAAAGAGTTAGAACTTGAAAAATTTAAGCTGACTAGTTCTAGTTATCCTCATAGATATAAGTAAGCTAACCCATGGAGATATGCCGAGCATATGCCAATCACGACTGGAAAAATCTACATCAGTGAAAGGGTTGGCTCTATCTTGCTGGAATAAGTGGAATTCTTCCCGAATTTCGAGGCTTATCCAGACTGTTACGTCCGGCTCAGGTTCGAACCAGCCTCAAAGGAAGAGACCGAACCGAAGGAAGTTATTGTGTTCGATCTCGCGAAGGCCCAGGCTATGTTAGCCCAGGCGGTGAAGAGTAGGGGTTTCACCAACTCCAAGATGCCGGCGCTTAGCAAGAAGCATCCAACCTTCGTTGCGCCGAATGCTGCGACTTTCCCCTTCATCGGAAAGGCCTTCACAGCAGTCTTAAAGGCAATGGAGGAAGGGAAACCTTGCCCTGCACTGGAGGAGTGCAGACCCTTCTCCCTTACTATTCCTCCCGATGATAGGCACTGGAAAGACATCCAGTCAACCTTCACGGTAGGGAATCTAGAGCCTGTCGTAGCCGGTCGTCAATTTAATGAGGACCTCCCAAGGGTAAATGATCACCTCCTTCGTAGGGAACAGGATACGAAGGAGAGGCTTGCCGCGTCGCTGTCCCTCCAGGTACAGCTAGAACTTATGGCCAGGGATACTAGAGTCCCGGACTTTTATATGGTCCTAGCCAAATCGCACTTGGCAACGGTGACGAAGGACCTATATAGCTTCACCAGGGCTCGCAGAGCCTGTCGTGAATTCGTGTTCACCAACGCGACGGTGAAACACGAACCCCGGAGGCTGATTTCCTCCAATATCTGGGGTAAGTATCTCTTTCCTTCCTTTCTGGTGAAAGAGATTGTAGACAAGGCCGCCACGGAGAATAGGAACCTTCTCCACAAGAGGGGCCTGTCAAGGAAGAGGAAATCCTCTCAGGACGATGGCCCTCAGCCTAAGAGGAAACTTTAGAAGCCGAAGCCCCAGCAACGTCAACAGAGACGACAGTTTCCGGGTACCGCTACTCCCCAAGTGGCCACACAGCTACAACAGACCTTTCAGTTGGTCCCCCAACCAGTGGTGTCGCAGTCACCGGTCTTTACCCCTGCATATGAGCAACACTCTACTACCTTTCGTCCAAGAGGTAAGGCTCAAGCAGAGGTTCCGGCAGAGATTCTTCTCGCCATCCCTCCAGAGGCAGAGGAGGAAGGGGAGCTAGCGGCCGAGGTGGCAAACTCTCGGGACACCAGAAGCAATGAAATGCTTCCGGTGGGAGGAAGACTCCGCCAATTCCAGTATCGTTGGACCTTCGATCCCTGGGCGCAAAGCATCATCAAGAAGGGACTAGGCTGGAGCTGGACTCAACCACCCCTAGCCTTCCAGCAATTCTTCCAACAGTCAACCCCCCGCCTGGAAGAATATGTCCTAGAACTCTTGAACAAGAAGGTGATCAGGAGGGTAAAGTCAATCAGGTTCCAAGGGAGACTATTTTGCGTTCCCAAGAAGGACTCCGACAAACTCAGTGTCATTCTAGACTTATCCCCTCTCAACAAGTTCATTGCGAACAAAAAGTTCAAGATGCTGACTCTGCAACAAAAAGGACCCTTCTGCCTCAAAGGGCCTACATGGTCTCCATAGACCTGGCGGACGCCTACTGGCACGTTCCAATGTATCATTACGCTTCCTCCTACCTAGGATTTCGACTCCAAAGGAAAAGTTACGCCTTCAGGGCCATGCCCTTCGGGCTCAACGTGTCTCCACGGATCTTCATCAAGATGGCAGACGCCATCGTCCAACAACTCCGTCTTCAGGGCGTCCAAGTAATGGCCTATCTAGACGACTAGCTAGTCTGGGTGACATCGCCCAAAGATTGTGTAAGAGCCTGCAACAAAGTCACCCAGTTCCTAGAGCTTCTGGGATTCAATATAAACACCAAGAAATCTCGCCTCTCTCCAGCTCGGAAGTTCCAATGGTTGGGAATCCATTGGGATCTTCAGTCACACCGCCTTTCCATCCTACAGAAGAAAAGGAAGGAAATAGCAGGGTCTGTCAGAAGACTTCTAAAATCCAAACGGATCTCAAGAAGACAGCAGGAACAAGTTCTCGGCTCTCTACAGTTCGCCTCTCCGACAAACCCAGTGCTTCGCGCACAGCTAAAGAATACCGCGGGAGTCTGAAGACGTTTCGCATCCATCGCTTGAAGAGACCTCAAGAGACGGCTTCCAAACAGACTTCGCTCACTTTTAAAGCCGTGGTCGGGAGCAAAGGCCCTGAAAAGGTCCATTCCTCTTCAACACCCGCCTCCATCGATCAACATCCACACGGACGCTTCGCTGGAGGGTTGGGGAGGTCACTCCCACCAAGACAGGTTCAAGGAACATGGTCTCCCCTATTCAAGACGTTTCACATTAACATCTTGGAGGCCATGGCGGTTCTTCTCACCCTGAAGAAACTTTCCCCGCCTCCCTCGATCCACATTCGTATGACTCTGGACAACTCAGTGGTAGTCAGAATTCTCAATCGTCAGGGCTCGAGATCGCCCCAGATAAATCAGGTACTTCTTCCGATCTTTCGTTTGGCAAAAAAGAAGAAATGGCACCTGTCTGCAGTTCACCTACAAGGATTCCGCAACGTGACAGCGGACGCTCTATCAAGGACAAGCCCAATAGAGTCGGAATGGTCTCTAGACGCAAGGTCATTCTCTTTCATCTCTCACCAAGTCCCGGAACTTCAGATCGATCTCTTCGTGACGAGCGACAACAATCAACTTCCTCGATATGTGGCCCCGTACGAGGACCCCAAGGTAGAAGCATTGGATGCCATGTCACTGGATTGGAACAGATGGTCCAGGATATACCTGTTCCCTCCCCCAACCTTCTGCTGAAAGTCCTCTCCAAACTGAGAACCTTCAAAGGGACAGCGGCCCTAGTGGCTCCCAAGTGGCCCTGGAGCAATTGGTACCCTCTGGTCCAGGAGCTGCAGCCCACGCTGATCCCCCTACCGGGCCCAGTTCTCTCTCAACAAATACAGAAGTCGACTGTCTTCGCTTCATCACTGAAAGTTAGGGACCTCCATCTCATGATTTTCTCTCCTTAGCCGCAAAGTAAAGGTTTGGAATCTCGAAGTAAAGTTTAGACTTCCTCGAGGAATACAAGACTGAATCTACTAGACGGCAATACGAATCTTCCTGGAGAAAGTGGGTCTCTTTCGTCAAGGCAAAAAATCCTACGAAAATCACCATTGATTTTTGTATGTCCTTCTTCATTCACCATCATGGACAAGGCTTAGCAGCCAACACGATTTCCACATGCAAATCGGCTCTGACCAGACCACTCCTGTACGCCTTCCAGATTGATCTGCCCAGTGATATCTTCAATAAATTGCCAAAGGCA
>NC_090749.1:25988776-26016276 GCF_036898095.1 Palaemon carinicauda | reverse complement strand
ACATTCAGTATTTTTCATCAAGTGTGTAAGGAGTGACATTAGAAAGATATTTATTGCTAAGAAAGGTCCGTGGCCTTCAAGTTAGGGGTTCTTCTATGTTTTTATTTTATTTTATTTTTTAATCTCTGGGTACTGTAGTTCCTAAAATCCTAAATGAATTACGAGTCTGGTTTGGTAAGAGATTTGTCCGTTTTAGGATTCGCTCTTTGAGGTCAAGGTTATTTAATGCTTCAAAATCCTTTATTCACGACCGACGTTTTCCCTGAGATTTGCATAACATTATATTCCCACAGAGGAATTTATTGCTGCTCCTGACCAGAAATCCTTTTGGACAAATTATGCTTTGGCTTAGAGTGCTCGCGGAGGTCATATTACATTCCTTCATTCGATCTATCAAATTCATAAAACCATTAAACCTCCGAAAATGTAAAACTCTTTAGGAGTCTGATCTCGTTCTATTCTTTAATTCTTTGATTATCTTCTGTTATCATTTTCTATATTCTCGTTATATCTCCTGGGGATCCATGTATTGATTTCAGCATTAGATAACGTTTTCCTTTTGCATTCAATTATTTGATACACTTTGATACGTTTTATTCGATATATTTCTACTCTTCTTTTTCTCCTTTAGAATGCAAAAGGAGACAAGAGGCAGTACAAGCTCAAATTGATAAAAACAGATGATTTGAATCTTAACTCCTGTTAGTCACTGTCCGGGAGGTCATGAAGATATTGGAGAAGGAAAAAAAAAAAAACATCTGGGTAGTTGCCTCAACAACTATCTATAAATGATTTCAAGAACTCGAGGGTAAGAGCAGAAGGCGTCCACAGGATGATATATGAGTAAGATTAGATTATGCCAGCAAAGATATAATAAAACAAAGCAGATAAGGCGAGTAACTGCAGAGGTGGGTGATGCAAAAAACAAAACAGAGGAAACTGAAGGGAAAATTTGGCGCTGTTGGGAAAGGTAATTTCGTCCATTGAATTAAGATACTCCGTTTATCTTTTCTAATGATTTCATCGACGCCTTTGTCTAAGAAGATGCATACGCACATGGAGAACTGTAAGCAGTTACTGTATTTCTTTATAAACCTCAGATTAGGTCTGATACAAATTACATACTTTTCCCCCTTTTTCAAATTATTCTAGTTTTAATACAGCTAGGTCGCCAGCCCCATCGGCCTCTCTTCATTGGTAACCTACATGTTCATCAAAAATCCAAAACCAGAAGAGAACCTAAAGCATCTGAACGAACTCTGGGAAATAAAAAACGACTGTTCAAATAGACATAAAATGATCTCTCCTGCTGTTACTTTTTCGCTTTTTTTTTTTTTTTTTTTTTTTTTCTTTTTTGTGGACGTTTATTTAATTTCAGCGGACGTAGTAAACTGAAAAATGGCATCCCTCTAGGAAAACACAAATATTTCCACGATATCTCACAAAATTTTGGTACTGAACTGAAAATTGTGTGTAGTTATACGTGCGTAACCACAACGTCAATCATTGACGAAGACTGTTGCCATTCTGCAATATGTGCTTTATGCAATGTCAATCATCGAGAAAGGGTTGTGACTGTGTTATTTTTTTTCTATTTGATATTCTGTGTAGAGGTGATATGAAGGTCGTATACTGGGCAGTGCTGGAATTCTACCAAGAATCAAGAAGAGCAAGGCATAGGTCTACGGTTAGTTGTAAGATTAATAGAAATAAGGATACACAGAAAATGCCTTTTAAGATACATTAATGTGTAATTATTCACACATGAATTCACATGAGAACACACATTAGCAAAAAAAAAAACCCCACCATTATGCCATCATTTTAAATGAACATATATCACAAGCACACGTGATTTTAATCAATGTAAATATCACCCACGAACGGCATTTAATACCGAATTCTATCTTGGGAATATATATTTACTTGGTATTCATTTTATATATTCCCAAGATAGAATTCGGTATTAAATGCCGTTCGTGGGTGATATTCACATTGATTGAAATCACGTGTGCTTGTGATATATGTTCATTTAAAATGACCACGTGCAGCAAACTCACGATTCAGCTATCATGGTTGAGATGGGTTTATTTCAAGTCTATGAACAGATTCCTGAATTCGACAGGAATATGTACGGGGACTTGTCATAAACTTTTTATCCTTTTCATAGCTCAGTCGGTTGAGTCGTTGCTGGCATGGTTTCCGGCCCACAGGTGGGGGTTCGAGTCTCCACCCGGCCAGAAGCTGTTACCATAATATGAATTCCAAGTGGATATATATTCCCAAGATAGAATTTGATATTAAATGCCGTTGGTGGGTGATATTTACATTGATTGAAATCACGTGTGCTTGTGATATATATATATATATATATATATATATATATATATATATATATATATATATATATATATATATATATATATATATATATATATATATATATATATATATATATATATATATATATATATATATATATATATAACAAAAATATCAAACGCAGCCGTTTCTAGTCCACTGCAGGTCAAAGACCTCAGATACGCCCTTATTCATGTCTTTGGTTTGGATAGTTTTCATTACTACGCTGGCTAACATCGGATTGGTGATGGTGAGAGACTTTTGTTTGATCGGCCATAGGAAGCCAACCTAGTATTGGTAAACCAGACAAATGAAATTAAAAATAATTTTTGGCCAGATTTTATTCTAAAAGTTTTTGTAGTACGAATCAAGTATTGAAATGATTATCATTCATTAACATCAATGAGAAGTGCAGATGAATTATCCAGATAAAATTTTATTGTTTTTATTCAAATGTAGAAGGAGAAATTGTAAAGGTGTGTTCCTTAATAAATTAGGTAAGAGAAGAATATTTGTTTCATATTTTACCAGACAAGTTTTTAAAAATACCTTCAAGATTTAATTCGTTCACAAGTGATTAAAGAAATTACAGACATCTTTACATATTTTCTATAATAATTTATATTTTTTTCAGTAAACTTTGATTAAAATTTAATGTATATACCAAAAATTTTAAGTTTTGTATTAGGTAATCATTTTAGCACAAGTTTTAATTTACTCTATTGAAATATGTTTGTTTTCTATATAATCTACTAGTATATTGATACATTAAGCCTTTATTATACGTATTACTTTAAAAGACGTATTTTTTTCCAAAGAGTGCAAATATTTGCAAGATATCAGAGGCAATATCTCAACTGTTTACAGAAGTTGACAAGTACTCTTTATTTATTTTTCTAATTCTTTTTTTTATTGTTTATAGTTATTTTAACTCAATAGCTTTCGTCCGAAGACATTATTTTCACTGTAGAATTTAGGCTAAATTTAAACTAACAAAAGATCTTAATTTTTCATAATTTTGAAAAACAATTAGATTTTTATCAGTGTTTCTTGATAAAAAAATAAACTTCTATAAAAGCTAAGTCTATTTTATTGAAAAGGACACTAATTTTTCTTCATAATTTCTTTTCCATTTTTGACCACGTGTTCTTGCTAAAAATCAGCTGATTTAGATTTTACCAACTAACATTTGCAATGTACCTACTTTTATATATCGTGTTTTAAAGGTAAACTGATGATTATTTTTATAAAGTTTATTCTAGTACTGATTTTAAAGACTCATTCACTACATATTTTATAAAATCAAATTTTATTGAGCATAATTTCAAAGCTTATACAATAGGTATATTGCAAGCAAGTTAACTTGTGCAATTTTAGCTGTTTTAACAGTTAATAGGTGTCCATAGCATCGTGGTGTCTATGAATCTTTTTAGATTCCAAACATCAAATATGTATATAAGAAAATAATTAATTATTAAAGATATATCAGAAATATATAAAAAAATGCTATTAATAGTGATTGATAGTTATAATCAAAATTTAGATATGGTTTTTAATTTGATATTTTGTCTTTAGGCTTGTTGACACATAGATTCTTATAGGTCTTTCAGGTCTTTCTGTCATGGGGGCTGCTTCTAGGGAAATTGTCCCCAAATTTGGAAAATTTGGTGAATTTAGGGACGATTTTTGTTTAATCAGTATGCTGCATTAAGTTCTTCCAAACTGCAGCAGTTGCTAATGGCTCTTTCTACTTTGTAAGATTGTTGCTAGGGAACATTATATCATTTACATAGATTAAGGTTTCTATTCTAATATTTCTAATCATGGTTCTCATCTTCTCACTTATTAAATTAACTTTGTCCCTGACTATTGAGAATAATTTTGGTTCAAATACTGTTCCCTGTTTTACATTTCCTTCTATCCTAATTTCCTCTGTATATCCAAAGGGGCTCTTGATAATTGCTTAGCCCCTTCTCAGGGGAGAGGGGGGGGGACACCAAAATGTCGTCATCTGTATGATCATCCTGAGACAGAATTGAAGATTAACATCCTTTAAATTCAAGAAACCGCTTGCTTATAAATGGTGTTGTTTACTGGGATTCGAATAGCTCATCACTTTCCTTTGTAGCAAACAAAGTCTAGAAATGGGAAATTCCGAAAACCAAATCTTCCTTAATGCTAGTTAGGAATGAAAAGACAACTGATTATCATTTGGATAGTCAGCAAAACCCTTACACGAGAGAAGGTGGAGATATATATGTTGGGAAAGAAGAACAGCAACAAGAGAGTGAATGGAAAAAATCAATATTCAATGTATATATAAATAGGAAATACAATGTCCGTAAAGAGGCTAGGATAAGCAGTTTAGACAATGATTACTGAAACTGCCATGATTACTGAAACTGCCATGATTACTGAAACTGCCATGATTACTGAAACCTCCCGTCATACGCATGATGTGCTGGTACCGTCGGGAGTTGAAGCGTCAGTAATTGATTACCAAACACAGAGGTTGCTTCAGACTTGGGAAAGAGAAGTTCCTTCAGTTCCAGAGAAGGAAGATAGGGGGCATCTTATTGAGAGCTCTTCAGGAAACCTCTTACCCAGTGTCGGAGCATCCTCCAACTTCGATCTCGAAAGTCCAAGGTGACGTCAGTAGCATAGATGCTGGTGTGAAGGAAATCTGTGCAAGCCTGGCATTTGGGAGGTTTGCAGATTGTAACGGATCCCTTGGAAAAATGACAATCAGTATGTTTATGGCAGGTCTTGTTGCCACAGGGCGACTTGACCTGCATGGTACAGGTGACCTGTAAAGAAGAAATATTTCAATGACTACATACTAATTAGTATCAGAACAGTGGGTAAAGCATTCCAATGGGTAAAATTAAGTAGACTCAGCATCCCAAGACATTTGCCACCTCGTCAAACGTATACGCTAAGTGGAAAATGAAAACAGCCACCCTAGGGCACCTGAGAACACTATCCAACTCCCAGAAGGACCTTCAAGACTGCAGCTTCCCGTCATGACAAATCAACAGCATGGGAGGATAGACAGCCTCATCCAACCAGTGAGGTTAGATGAAAGAAGGATATGGTGCATGAGTGAAAATTTACCAGGCATGGCCACCAGCTAGCATGTAATAGCCCAAGTCAAGGCTGATAAAAACACCAATGAAACACGAAGGAATGATGGGGGAATACCCAAAACATACCATACCTTAAAAGAATAATGTAAAAAATAATCTTCAAGTGATATGACTAAATAACTAAGCGTTTCTGAGTGATTTTGTAACTTCATGCAATGGCACTGATTGTATACCGGCCTCGTAAAAATAAAAGCATGCAAATCAAGTAAAACACTGGGTGGAGACGCAAAATTCTCCAACACACGAAAAAGGGAAGCATCCATGATTGAAAATCATTAAAAAAGCCAAGAAAAATGGGCAGAGTCTCTCCAGGCAACCGTCAATGATAGCGACTTTGAAGGGGAATGGATCAACAGGAAATGTGTTAGTTTTAGCACATCGAGATCTGGGGTTGTAACGGCTTTCTTACCCACGTGTCCTAGCATTACCTTATCCTTCGAGACAAGGTTAACTATTTTGGGAATGATAATCATGGCCTGTTATAAACACGTCCCTGATTTATACATGATATTTCGCGGGATACTTGCTCCGGAGGTTAAAACTCCGTTGATACTTCAAAGGTAAAATTTCTCTGGTATAGCACTCGCAGAAATATACAAAGTAGAAGTTGCAACTGAGTAACTTCCAATAGGACGACGTAGCTCGAGACCAAACAAGTCAAAGATGAAATAATACTGATGGTTTAAACCTTCATTCAATTATTGTATACAATCTAGGTTATGCATAATCTATTAATAAACTTCACTAAACACTATCCAAACATTATAACAGCAATATGAAAAAATAGCCAGCCAACAGAAAATAAAACTACATTTAAGATTTATCATACTGTAGATATTTACAGTAGCCTATTACACATAAATCCACCAAATACTCTCAGCATACCCAAACTAATGGAGAAATATACAAAATTGTTACCTAGTCGAACGAGTTGACTTTCCAAACTTTTATAAAGCAAGGGACAGATAGCATTGAGTAGTTTCAGATATAAAATTTTGACACAAGAAATATGGCTTCTGCTTCTAAAGATGAATGTTGATTCAGTCTTCTATGTCCTCTTTGAAATACTTTATCATTGTGTAGTCACTAAAGTTCAGAGTCATAGAGGGTGTAGCTGAAGAATGTCTCCAAACACGAGTAGTGTTCATTCAGGTCTCTCTTGTTTTGCCTCCCCCTGTCTTATTATATTGGGAACAATACTCTAGAGAATTTCAGATCATTAAGACTAACATTGTGCAATAGCCACCTGCTAGGATCCCACTCTTGAATCGTCCTGTTGAACTCACGTTTGTCAGACGGCCGGCACCAAAGTACATTAGTCCTAGTTATTAGAAGTATTTAGAACTCCCATTCCATACCAACAACAACAGCCTTAATAACCAGTCACAATGAAGATCCATACAATGTAAGTGAACGCTAAGATGAACACTAACCACATGAATGGGAGCTTACTTTCCAATAAACAAATGCTCAGTCACAGGGAGAAGGTGCCTCAAAACAAATGACTGGGCACAACTAGTATCACACATGATACAAACAGGGTGTAGTAAGCCACCATAAACTGCAATAAAACCCTTAGCAGTTTATCGCTTGTAAACATTATCAACAAGTTTGGAACAAACAATAGAATTAACAGGCTTCCTGTCAAAATGAACATGGTTATTTATAATGTTAACCTCAACGAGGCTTTGGTAGTGTTACAAGAGCCACACTTTTATCTTCTTCTTTCCTTTTCAACTTAAAACATTCAGACACTGTGTGACCTGGTTTCTTATAATAATTACATACTACAGAACTGCTAGTAATACAATTGGTATTAAAACTACTGCTTTGAGACGACATGCAAATCAAAATTAGACCTTCGATATACATCATCAGTACCTGTATGCTTATCTGTATTACTATATTCTTTTTATCTATTAAACCTTTTATCATTAGACCTAGACTGTTTGTAGGCCAGTACATAACCATCAGCACATACAGCTGTTTCGCAACGCAAAGGGTAGATGACTTTCTTTCATTTAAGTGAATCTTAATGTTCTCACTAACATGATTCTTAAACTATTCAATTAGAATAATTTCTCTTAATCTATCAAAATCATCCCTACACTCTGCTGCTTTACACCAATTATCAAACCAATCTGACTGTTCTCTACTAAATTCAACATATGTATGCTCACCTTTTTTTGTCCAACTCCTAAACTTCATCCTCTAAGCTTTGGGGTTAATTCATATGCTGGTAAAAAAAAAGCATTTTCCAAGATTTCATAATCATATAGGCTACTCTATACTCAAGAATAGAAGAATAAAGTTTTTTTGCCTACCACACAAAACTCCTTATAGCATGTAAGCCCAATTTTCTGCTGACTACTTACATTTCTTCGCTTTTGTCTCAAAACAGACGAAATATTCATCTAAATCCTTTTCATTAAAAGGAGGTAAGAATCAATCTTCATTAAAAATGACTTGCCTAGAATTATCAGGATCACTAGAACAAGTCTGCCTAATTTTTTCAAGTTCTAACTCTTTTATTTAACATTATGCTCATGAAGCTTTTTTTGAGCTTACCTATATTTGGCTCTCACCTCCCTTGTAATTATTTACGTTTTAATTCTGCTTCTAATTGCTCACGTTTGAACTTTGCTTCTCTTCTCTCACGCTCACCCTGAGCTTCTAATTCTTTTTCTCTTAAACGAGCATCTATTCTAAGCCTTTCAAGTTCCACAGCAGGTAAATCAGAACACATCGATTCTCTATCCATCGTATCTAACACATCCTGAGGTAACACATTGTCTTCAACCAAATGTTTAACTAACATCTTTAATATCCTCTCTCTTCATCGAATTTTTAACATTAAGCTCACGATGTTTGCCTAAACTCACTAAGTTAGATTTCTTGAGATCACTTAACTTCTCAACTTGTGGATCCTCACAAAATTCGTCAAAAAACCCGATGGTATTAAACTCAGACATGCTTGCTGGCTATTTTATACAAGTAACAAAATATGTTTACTTCACGAACGATGTTTAAATTACAAGCAGAATAACAATTTAGATCCCAGCCAGGCCGCCAATTCTGTTACGTTCATCTATTGTACACGACGTAGATTATGCAAAATCTACTCAAAAAGGTTTTTAAAACAATAGCAAAAAATTACCAGCTATATGAAAATAATATCCAGTAAACAGAAAATAAAACTATATTCAAGATTTAACATAAATATTTATATGGTAAAAAATTCACCGAATACTCACAGCACACCAAAACTAACGAACAAATATCCTTGATGGGCTGCCAACGCAAGAGCCCGTGTCCAGCATTAAGGGTTGGGAAATCTAGCAAGCAAGCAAGCAAGCAAGGGTACATATCCCTACATACTGCCGACGCAAGAGCCCGTGGAGCTAAGAACTGTAGAACTGTAGCCCAGGAAGCAATCAAGAGTACAAAAACGGCAGGGGCGCAGACCTTCTACACTGGCAGTACTGTAGATCCTGGTATTCAGACAACAGTAGTTGCAGTATATTCCAATAACTTTTCGGCCTGCTGGAGAACATCATACAATGCCTCCACCATGCAGAAAGAGCTTGTGGCAACAAAACAAGCACTAAAACGCTCCATGGAGAATGAAGGACACGTAGTCATTCCTATTGACTCAAGTTCATCAATGCATGCCTTGGAACAGGAAAATAACAAAGAAATCAAGGCTCTACTAGCTGATATCAAAGCACTCCTATATAAGCACAATTAAAGAGGCAGACCTGTGACTCTCAACTGGATTCCCAGTCACATTGGAATACCAGGGAATGAGAAAGCAGATGAGCTAGCCAAAAGCACCAGACACATAGACAGAGTATAGGTACACATGGGCCACAGACCTAGTGCCTCCCCCATTGACAGAAACATGCCAAGAGAGCAGGCTATATTCATCCACAGATTCAGGCTGGGGTATAAAGCAAATTGGCAGATGATGGAAAATAATAATGAAAGACCCTGTGAATATTGTGACGTCCCAACACAAAAGGCCCTCCTGCACTACCTGCTAGAATGTAGGGAAACAGCATAACTGAGGGATAACCTTCAAGTGGACATCAACTCGTAACACGCCAGGCAGCCTGCAGCCACATTGGTAAAAGCAATTGTCGAAAACATAGAAATCCACAGACAATTGCTGTCAAACCTACCTCCACTGAGGTAACAACCTCTAAAACCCTCATCTAAATCCATATCATCCTCTCACCGTAAGGCCCTAAACATGTCACCCCCTGCATTTTTCTATAACTTTTTCATCTACTAAAATATTACGTAGGGAACCTAGGGAGTAAAAGGTTGGACAACCCTACCTGCAACATTTTTCTACGTTTCAAAGGTATGACAACCCCTTCAAACTACCACTATCTGTGACATGAAGGCCCCCTTCCACTACCACCATCATCCTTCCTCTGTTCGCATCAGTCTCTAAAACTAAAAACCTTTCAAATTTCCTTTTGTTTAACAACCAACCTGTATTTTATAGGTTACCTACGGGTCGAAAAGGGAAAGGTCCGAACCAACAGGAATTGTTGGCTACAATACAATGAACGAACGAAAGTTTTTACCAAGTAGGACGAGTTGACTTTCCAAAGATTTATAAAGCAAGAGACAGATGTTATTGAGTAGTTTCAGACATAAAATGTTGACAGGAAGAAATATGGCTCCTTTTTCTAATGATGAATACTGATTTAGTCTTCTTTGTCTTCTTCAAAATACTTTATCGGTTTGTGTAGTCACTTAAGTCCAGAGTCACAGAGGGTGTATCTGAAGAATGGCTCTAGCACAAGGAGTGTTCAGTCTGGTCTCTCTCGTTTCTGCCTCCCCCTAATTTCTAAAATGGGCTGCCGATGTAAGAGCCCGTGTCCAGCACAAGGCTGTACACTCAAAAAAGCAAGCAATGATCTTTCTGCCAGCTCAAGAACTCTCCTACCCAGCACAGAGGACACACAGTTCCCTGCCAGTTTGGTGGTAGAAATTTTCAGCTCTGACATACACTGTCGACTTTCCAATGAGCTCTTATAGCGGCACCTTCATCTGTTGTTTCTTCTATAGCAAGTAACACCAGCATTATCAAGACTTTTGTCATTTTGACAGGAAAAAATGCAAGGAATGCACTGCATACTATGGTCAGAATGGAAAATTTGTGTTCTCTGCTCTCAAGTTGGCTGCAGAGCTGGGATTACAGTTTGATTGGGACTGTGTCCAGCACAAGATATGGTGCAGATGCAATGATTGCAATCTGTACCACGACATCGTAAATCGACTTATCATTAAAAAGAATAGGGAGCCTTCGTTGCACAAGAACGCCTTACCTCTGAAGCTCATCAACATTGAGATCCCACACTTCCATACCCCAGGAGTTCTCCAGAAGATGCTGAAGACCATGGGCAACCCACCTAGATGGCTCAGTTTTAAACCAAATCCAGATATCGACAGCATCAAGGCTGCACCTAATAGATATTTTCAGGAACGGGGTCTTCCTGTTCTTAACCCCACTCCTCAACCAATGAGGATGCCACCTGCCAAGAAGAAAAAGAATGGAACAACAGTGAAACTTCCTACTGCCACCTTCACTGCCACACTACCTACTAGCACTTCAACAACAGAAGAAGAAGCGTCAGCCATGGACCTGGATCCTTCCAAAGACACTCATTCTCCTGCTCTGGCTGAGGCACATTAGCCAGACTGCAATTGCACATCCTGCCTAACACAGCTACTTGCCACACTCACCCCAACTGTTGGGCCTACTCCAGATCTTGCTAAAGCCACTGCCACACTCACTTTACCTGTTGAGCCTGCTCCAAAACCAGGGCCCACCACTAAGAATCCAGAGCACCAGCCAAAATTCAAGTTACCTTCCTTGGAAGGTGTACCTTCCTATGCAGCGGTTGTTGCCATTGCAGCCTCGAACCCAGGAATAAAGATCTCTGCTAGAGTCAATCTAAAGGGTGACATGATCATTACAACCAAGGATCAGGATAGTGCCAGCCTTTTTCACAAGGAAACCTTCCAAGCCTATCTTGATCCTGCCGAGAAATTGAGGAAAGCAGTTGTCTCCAACTATTCTGTCAAAATGCCACTGATCTTCATAACTGAGTGCAGTAATGTTGCCCATGCTGAACGCTATTTGGGCTGCCATAAGCAGCCTACCAGGAAGGTCACAGTCATCATCATTGGGCCAATCCCACTGTCACTGGACCTCAGACTATGGGGAATTATCCCCATAGAGGACTTAGACATCGACCCGCTGCGCTGCTTCAACTGCCAACGTTTTCGCCACCACAAGGAGAACTGCAGGAATTCAACGGTGTGTGGAGTCTGCAGTCACTGGCATCCCACTCAAGAATGCATTGACACCTACAAGACAGGTTAGAGACCCATCCGAAGTGTCCGAAGTGTGGTGGATCTCACCACGCCTGGAACAGGAGGTGTCCAGAGGATTTTAGAAGATTGAGAGCATTACAGAACGTCCCATCTACCACTGCAGTAGCTGCCAAGACACAGCCACCTAAGCCCTAAAGAGCTCTACATTCCAGGCCTCCATGTCAGACTTCCACTGATCCTAACTCTGTCACTCCCACTCCTGTCACTGCGGTCATGCTCTCGGGGCTGAGCGACTGCACCTCCATGCCTACAGTTATGCTCTCGGGGCTGAGCAACTGTGCGTCCTTCCCGAGGGCTTGTTTTAGTTGTGTATGCTCTTGGGCGAGCTGATGCTCTCGGGGCTGAGCAACTGTACGTCCTTTCTCAGGGCCTGTTTTGGTTGTGTATGCTCTTGGGGGAGCTGATTATTTTGCATATGTGTCTAGTAACTTTGAAAAGTAAGATTGCTCTCGTCGGAGCAATACACTTGAGCAGATTGTCGTGAGCCAAGATCTGGCAAGACACTGACCACGTTGGTTGGGTCTTCCACCTTGGGGGCTATGACTGACTGTCTAAGAGCCCCATCCGGGAATAACATCCAGGCAATCTACGCACGCACCCACCTGTCCCTTTATACTAAGAGCAATACTCAAGAGAATTCTGGATCATTCAAGGCAAACATTACGCAATAGCGACGCTCCAAAAACTGACTCTTGAATCATCCTCTTGAACTCACGTTCGTCAGACGGCCAGCCCCAAAGCACAGTAGTTATAAGAAGTGTCTAGAACTCCTCTTCCAGAACACAATGATATTTTGAGTTTACAAATACAATAACATATATATAAATTAATCATTTATTTTTCATTTTTACATCAACATAATATGAAAACAAACGAATTATTTTATTTTTACATCAACGTATAGGAAAAATAAGCAATTTTCACAAGTTTTGTAATACAACATACACAAATTTAACGTAACATATAACACTTATGAGTATAAATTCGTAACAAAATAATAAAAAGCCTTGGCTTACTTTCTGGATCTATTATTAGTCCTGAAAAGGAAGTTGAGAGCAATGCATAGAATTTTGTATTGAAATTTGTTTTTGCTGTTGTTTTGGGTAGACGGACAAAGACTGTCTTGTGACAATTGCAGTTCTTAAAAGATTGTTTTTCAGATAATTTATTAAGGTTTTACAAGAAAACGTCATTTGGAAGGAGATTTATAATCTTCCAGAATCTTTCAGGATTCCAGGCAAAAAATGAAGGAGAATTGTGAAGGAAGAGATTCGTCAATTGGGAGAAAAACGGATTTTCTTCAAAGGTGTCAAAGGCAATAAAGTTGTTGAAGGATCCTTATTATGGGTTCGATGAAGACGTGATTATTAATTGGGGCCTTCAGGGGGAATCTAGAAGAGGAAGGGAAGAGCCTTTAGGGAAACAGTTGTTGAAAACTAAACTATATGCTTCTTAAGTGTGTGATTAACTGATGGGAGAGAGAGAGAGAGAGAGAGAGAGAGAGAGAGAGAGAGAGAGAGAGAGAGAGAGAGAGAGAGAGAGAGAGAGAGAGATTTTTCTTTATAAAACAGGTTAATAGCCAAAGGATGCACACAAATTTAAAGAGAATGGTCCCAAAGGAATGATATTTCCTGAATTATTATCTGGACCCATTAAAGCGATAAGAATATTTATATCAAAACGGAAGCTTGGGGACAATACATTTCATGAAAAGTCTTTAGCAAGACGTTTTGCCTTTACCAGAGAAAAGTGATCCAGGTGAACATTTCCTCTTCCCTGGATGAGGATTTATTCTGAAAATAGGATATTGAAGCTGACTTACCTTTTGCATTCGAAAGATGTTCCCAAGATTTCACATTTCTGTTTAGACTTCGATTATTTTGTTATGAAAAAAAAAAATTCTATTTGTTTTTTCTTAGAGATATATTTTTAGTTAGTTTTTTGTCTTGAAGGAAAACAGAAATAAGTTTATATTAATTAAGAAATAAGTTCACAGTAGAGATTTTTGTATGAATATCTCTCTAATTCAGACGATATACCTTTTGCAATGATGTTAGTCAAATTAAGAGGCGTTAATTTTCCCTCTGGAGTCAACTTGAAGGCTTCAAGAGACTGAGGAAAGAAAAGATTTATAGTTTATTACCAATTGTGAACAAGAACGAAACAGAATGAATTTTCATCAATTACTAATAGTCAAGTTATTTTGTAGTAACTGACTACATCGATGTAGGCGAGAAGTTTCATTCAAAAGTAATCTTAATAATGTTTCCAGTGTGGGATGTTTTTTTTATTCTATTTCAAAGTAGATATTATTTCTTACAATGAAGAAATCAGTTCGAGTCGTATCATACACTGATGCCAGAGTGAAGGAACCCAGTTAAGGTTTAAAGTCCGCTCATAAGTGGCAGAGGCCAGTGAATTGACATTGCCTTAGAGACTGATCATATACACATATGATCAGCGTCCAAACCCCCTCTCCACCCAACCTAAGACCAGGCAATGGCTGCTGATGACTCAAAAAGAAGGTGAGGTTGCAGACACTAAAGAAAGTATTACGTTATGTGGAACTCGAACCCCTGTCCGGGGTGTGCCAGACAAGGATACTTCCAATAGGCCAGCGCAACTTATAATTACTGGGATTGGATTTCAGCCCAACGAAATCCCATTTAAATCCGGTTCTCTTTGGGAGATGCAATAAAGAACAAAGGATTGTGCAATTTACAAAAAGCTTATCTATATTCAACTTTGTTTTCAGGATATCCATCAACCCTTCTATTACATTAACATAATTTTAGTGCGATTTGACAAAGAGTAGAAATGGTTAGAATACATGTTGATGTCTACCCCTCATACGTGGGAGTACTCTATAATAGTGAGAAGCAAAGAGCATCTACCAACTGGCCAAGATTAAATAACTTTACAATCAACGTCATCAGCCTCTTTTCTAAATACTGATTTCTAGTTCTATCACTATATATGTGAATTTTTACTATATCTTCTACACAGTATTGAAATTTTTATTTAGAAATCTGAGAAAAATAATTTTAAACGCAAAAACAAATTCTTAAAAGGTGAAAAAACTCCAATTACATCATCATGATGAGAAAAATATCTTTCCATCTGATTTAAACTCTTCAGGAATTTGCATAATATTGAAAGTTCACTGAGATTGGAGGTACCCTTTTCTGTTCCACCAGTAATTAATAAGTAAAGATATTGAATGATAAAATACAAACGTGAAAACTTTATTCTCATTTACTATAATCACTATTTGTGCAATGGAACTTTTACTATAATTAGCAAAACACAGAAAAACTATCATCACAGTCCTCTTCCGTTTTCTGTCTTGACCTTCGAGAGGGACTAAATAAAACCCAATTCTTCATAATACCTTTATTAAAGTTTATATGCTATTAAAAGTTACATTTTTAATTCTTCTTATTCTATAATGACCATCGGTCGCTTTTTTTAATCAGGTTTAAGGGGAAACAGGAACATCTGCTCTTCTATTCTGTTGTAAGATTTCATAAAAGCTGTTATATTTACGAAAAAAAAAGTTCACAAATTTTCAATGTTGGAATGAGACAGAGAGAGAATCTGGAAAACTATAGCAATTATAGTTTCTTTTCTTCCTTATTTATGCTGATAATTTAGTTAGATTGAGAGAGAGAATGACTGTGAGTCACTGATCAGTCACAGTCACTCTACACATATATAGTTCCCCTGACTGACATTGGCCCGGAAGTCCCATCTCAGACTGCGAGTCTCTCACTAAGCTGGCACAATTCTCCTGCAGATATAGTTGCTCTGACATTTGCTCACTAATAAGTAAGTCTTGTGGTACAGTGGCAACGTCATACTGACAATGGAAATACCCGTGTTCGACTCTCCCACAGATCAGGAAAAGAGTATTGTTGCTGCTCTTATTAATAATACTTTTATCATGAACTAAGATTCAACGTAGATTAGTTAGAAATTCGAAGTCTACACAACTAAGTATAATAAATAATAAAATGAATAATTTATTGTTTCATTTTACTTAGACTCTGTATGATTTTGGTTTAGTTTAAGCTTTACTTCTGTTATCCTTGCCGGCAGTTATGCCTCGTTTCTGACTGACTGTACATCCTTTCTAAGGGCCTGTCTTGGCTGTGCATGCTCTTGGGCAAGCTGATTTTCTTGCATATGTGTCCAGTTACTCTGAAATATAAGCTTGCTCTGGGCAGAGCAATACTCTCGATCCGATTCTTGTGAGCCAAGATCTGGCAAGACCATGACCACATCGATTGGGTCTTTCACCTTTGGGGGCTATGACTGACTGTCTAAGAGCCCCATCCTGGAATAATGTCCAGGCTATCTACGCATGCATGCACATGTACTTTTATATCAGTAACAATAGAATACTTTAGAGGATTCTGGATCGTTCAAGACTAACATTATGTAATAGCGACGCTCCAGGAACCCACTCTCGAATCATCCTGTTGAACTCACGTTCGTCAGACACCGGCGCTGAAGTACAGTAGTTTTGAAAAGTATCTAAAACTCCCGTTATAGAACATAATGATATTTTGAGTTACAAATACATTACCATGTATAAAAACAAGTTGTTTTATTTTTACATAGCCATATGTGAAATGAAACAAATTATTTTATTTTTACATCAATATACATGCAAAAATAAGACATTTTCTCAAGTTTTGCAATACAATGTACATGAATTTAACATAACATATAACACTTAGGAGTATAAATTCAATACAGATTAATAAATAGCCTTGGCTTAAGGTCTGGATCTGTAATTATTCCTGAAAAGGAAGTTGGGAGTGATGCCTCGAATTTTGTTTTTGTTGTTGTTTAGTTTTGATGGAGGTGGACTCTGTCTTGAGAAAATTGCAATTCTTGAAAGATTGTTTTCCAGATCATTTGTTAAGGTTAGACAAGAAAACGCTCTTGTACAATCAGGGCTCTCACATACCTAGCTGCCTTCCCAGGGCAAGGTTCCTAGTGACAATCCCCCCCCCCCTCCCCCGCTCCCACATCTACATTCAGCCCTAACCCACCAGTTCCAAATCCACCCCCCTTTTAAATAACTTTGCTGCCCAATGCCCTTTATATAGGAACCTAACTATACTGCAAGGCCTAGTAACATAGTATCTAAATATAAAATAACATTAATTACAGTGGTGAAAAAGTATTTTATATTAAGTGACTTACAAAATTACAAAGTAAACAGCTCTTAATTTTTGCTTCATAAATACACATTAACAGCAATGAAGACTTTGAAATAAAAAAATAAATAAATTTCAAAACAAAGTTCCATCAGCAGTACAGAACTATTCAAACATAACAATAAATTTCCTTATCAAACACTTAAAAGATTTATTTACATATCAGAGTTGAGAAGAAAATACATATATACTTTTCATTATTTGGTAGAAAATGGATATATATATATATATATATATATATATATATATATATATATATATATATATATATATATATGAAAGAAACTTAATAATACCAATTCCCTAATATCGCAAGAGGGTCTGCCCCTCTCTTTGATTCTTCTCCTGTACTTCTCTTTCTCCCTATTTCCTTAATCTTTCCCATCCCAAGTACCTGCCTTTGAGCTATAAACTGGATTGTATCCAGGGGTACTCTTCCTTTCCCCATATTCCCCACTTCCCTATATATATATATATATATATATATATATATATATATATATATATATATATATATATATATATATATATATAATCTTCCTCACCGCGAAGATAACTCAAAATATGGTAGTCTACATAAGGAAAATTGAAAGAAGTGTATGAGTAGAAATGCTGTACAGTTTCGTCTGCCAATGTACCTCTTCTTGGAGCGTTTATTATACAAAGAAATAATACACACTTTAGTACATACAGGAAAGGCTTCAAATCGTGAAAAAAGATAAAAACAAAGTATAAAGATATACTATTACTACCCAACTTTTGCCTTTAGGATGGTAATAGTATAGTTTTATTCTTTTTTTTATTTTTTTTTTTGACAAATTGAAGCCTTTCCTGTATGTACAAACGTGTGTATTATTTCTTTGCATAATAAACGCTCCAAGAAGAGGTCCATTGGTGAACGAAACTATGGAGCATTTTTACATATGTAGACTACCATATATATATATATATATATATATATATATATATATATATATATATATATATATATATATATATATATCTTATATATATATATATATATATATATATATATATATATATATATATATATATATGTATATAAATAACTTATTTCCTACCGCTATCTCTACAATAAAGGGGTCGTTTGCCTGACAGGATCCCTATTTCTAATAGCATCAAGCATAGCATTAATCTGACAGAAATTCTGTCTTCGATTTTTGGACGCCAAGGAGATATTGTTGCTGTTTCATAAGTGTATTTGTGTGTGAGTGCGTATATGTCTGTCCGTCTGTCTTTGTCTCTGTAGGTTTGTGTTTTCCAAAGCTTTGTTGAAATAGAATTCTCCTTATGCAGAAACGAGACAATTACCAATAGTCTGACGAATGAGTGTGTCTCCACTCAATCAACTCTGAGTTCTCCTCTCCCTTCCATTCCACTTCAAGTTTTAATGAACGGACGGAGACACAGAAAGGAGAAGGTTTGTGTGTAAAACCAATTGAACAGGAATCTATTGTCCTGAGTTACATAACAGGAAGAGTAATTCGGTTGATAAAGTATAAGTAGGATAAGGATAGATCGACTCAAAAGAAGCCTTTAATTTTACTATAATAATGTTAATGGGATTGTCGTTATCACAAGGAAGGATGCTCATTTGACACTGTTGATTATTTCCTCTCCAGGCAATGGCTACTGATGACTCAACAGGGAGACCTATAGGCTCCCCCAAACACCCCATCCTTAGCTCACAATGATGGTGACTTTGCAGACAATACAAGAAACTACCGAGTTGAAGCAGGTCTCAAATCCCAGTCCAGCAGATCGCTAGGCAGAGACGTTTCCAATAGCACAACTGTCATCAGAGTCTGAATAAGCCTTTATGGATCCCATACTTTACCTCTGAGGCCACATAGTTGTGCAGTATGTAAGGAAGTTTTCCATAGACTAACAGAAAGTGGAATCATGTATCATTTCTTATCTTTATTTGTGGATAACTGTTTTGAAATGAAACTTCTCATAGTGACGATGTCAAATAACTCATTTCTTTCTTTCTTTCTGGTTACCAATGATATGAAGGGTACTCAGTGTCTCTATTTGGAGTAAGAGAATAGAATTCTTTTATGTTATGTAATTTTTCAGAAATTCAATTCCGGATATTTATTTTATTTATCGTCTGATCTTTCCTGATAATATACTCGTATGCAAAAAACTAATTAGGGAAGAACCTTGGAGAAATACTCTGTAGTCAGTCTTTTACAATTTAATTTATTGCTTAAAATTATAGAAAATCTTCTCACTCATTTATTAGATCATGGGAAATAGGGCAACTAAAATTCTATATATTTATATGGGACAAAACAATTTGCATGGATGTAAAGAAAAATAGGACCAATTCGAAAATATATTGGAGGATTTGTTAAATTCCTTTTCTTTGACTTTTAATGTATTTAACACTAAACTTTCATTGTTGCCTTGATGTAGGGTCACCTTTGATTAACGCCCAGGAAACATTTCGTACAAAATATCCAAATCCTTCTTACAGTCATGAGTATGAGCCTCGCAACCCCATCCCCTCAACGAAGCAATGGAAAAAGACACTCGGTAATCAAGCACCACATAATACATAGTAATTATGATCCCCGATCTCTCTCTCTCTCTCTCTCTCTCTCTCTCTCTCTCTCTCTCTCAAAAATAGTAACTTTTTTGGCAACAAGAGTGGTCCGCTATTATTGCTATATATCTTTATTTAAAAAGAGAACCAGTCCCAGCAACAGAATTTATTCAAGCGTAAACCTAAATAGAAGTCTCTTGGTGTCTACTGGGAAATTCTTCTTGGCAAAGAGGGTTGCAACTGAATCACCCCTCCCCAATTGGATTGACCTTCCAACAATTCGATCTTTTGGTTCTTGGAGTCCAGATGTCCTTCGAAGGAGAGTCAGACTTATTTCCTCTGGTTTTTTCAGACATGTCATTGTTATTTGTCCACCATAGCATTATATAAAAGAAAACATATAAGAAATCTTGGAAATTTATATACAAGAGTTTATTTTCCATAGGCAAACAAACAGATAGCCATGTCACTAATGCATCCTTACTCAATGACTTTAGAATACTGAATGAGTCGTATAGTTTTGTAGCATTTACTAGAGTCATAGATTATTATTAAAAAGAGACATGAATTTACTGACTGTTTGCCTGTGCCAACATCCCCCCAAAACAGTGGGGCAATTAGAATTTTAATTAAAATGATATGAGACTGATGCTTTTATTCTGAAAATCATTTAAACCTCCGAAGAATTAAATCCCAAATGCTTTGATATTCAAGGACCAATTGAACACGAAAAAAGCGTAACACCAAACAGCGTAGAAGGCATTGATTTGTAGACAAGGTCATATATGAACATCAAAACATAGAGTATATGATATTTGCTGGAACAATCATGTATAAAGTCATTTCCTCCATAGTTATACATACACACATACATACATGAATGAATACATTTCAAAACAGTTGGTCCTATGACGCAAGAATAGGTATAATTGTAGGTTGATATGAGTACAATTAAAACATGAGTAATCGTTTCATTATCAAATTATTCCTTGAAATTACCCCCCCCCCCCGCCCTTCCCGTTGCGGCCAACAATAAGACAGTGCCTTTATCACCTAAGATAAAAGCAAAAATAAGAACCAAATAAGTATGTATTGTTTCGAGTTGTCAACCAATGGTCGTTTTGAACTATAACGATATCAACCGGTCAAGGTTTTTAATTATATCCCTGGAAACAAGGGTTTATGAACAAAGAAACACACACACACATACAGAGAGAGAGAGAGAGAGAGAGAGAGAGAGAGAGAGATGAGTTTAACTAAACCCTAAGATCAGTTATTAAGATCAAATTTCCTGAAAGTGAATTATTAAACAGAACATGTTATGACCCTATTATTGCTCCCTTCAGTGATCGAATTGACAATTGGTATCAAAGTTTGATTGATATTCATTTCATATCAAAGGAATCATTAAATATAGAGCGAGTAGCAATTTATAAATTCAAGGACTCATATGATGGAAATCCCTATATGTTGCTTTTTCATATTATTATGCAAAGTCGTTTCATAAATATTGGTTTATAATCCTTTTTAAGTTTATTAGATACGTTTCGTCTCTTTCAGTAACTATCCTTTGATTTTGTGAGGAGAGACTTCAGAAATTAAACAAATGTATCCTATATGCACAGAGGATGAGGTTGCAATCCCCACCAATATATCCTCATTGCAGTTTCTCACAATAACAAAGAATTTAGTCATTATCACAGTTACGTGAGAACACACAAGAAGTATCCCAAACTGAAGTAGCAACCTCTCCTCTCTCTCTCTCTCTCTCTCTCTCTCTCTCTCTCTCTCTCTCTCTCTCTCTCTCTCTCAGGTTAGAGGGATAAGAAAATGCATTTCTCTGAATACCGCCAAAACGGACAAATGTTCTGTCATTGGTGGTCCTGAAACTTCAATTGGACTTTTCATTGCTGAGAAATAATATTTGATGAACCTCGAAGCCAGAACGAGCTGAGATTCCATCACTTTATCTCTGTATAGGGAAATGGTTAAGATAATGTTACTTTATCGGGAGAAAAGGAAAATTCCTGGTTGAAATTATGTGAGGCGTACATAACGCTCTCTCTCTCTCTCTCTCTCTCTCTCTCTCTCTCTCTCTCTCAGGGTTGAAAGGGTTGAAAGGGAGCATAAGAAGTAATGACGGATCCCAACCAGGAGAAGTAATGGAGAATAATATTGACCCCGGATGACCCTCAGTTAGTACCAAGTGTAGCTCTTTCAGCAGGAAAGATTTTGCACATGATGATATTATATCTATGATCGTCTCACCAAGATGAGAGTAGATCATTCTAGGACAATAATTGCAGTACGTAAGACATTAGTCGTTTTATAATACTTTTTTTTGTATAATGTGATGTTTTTGTAACATACTATCCATCAATCAATATAATAAAATCTAAATTATATCTTTTATCAATGCAATACATATATTGATTATTAGCAGCGTCAAAGGGAAAATTCCTGTTTTGTGCACTGAAATCAATTTCCATCAGAATTTGTGATGGAATAGATCTAATCGGCTCGAACACCTGCAAAAGGAAAATATTTATTAAAATCATATATTCTCTGCAACTTGATGAATGACGTCATCAAACATAAATGATATTGTTATTTGGTTTCTTCATTCATTTTTGAAGCTAATGAAATAAAAGGATATTTTCTAAACCCGAATGAAGGCTTCGCTCATAACTCTTTTCATATCAATCAATCAGCAGATAGACAATCAGGAATAACGGGAAAAGTGTTTTTTACTCTTTCATTACAAAGTACCTTCCGTTCTTAATGATAGGAGGCAACACATGTCACTTCATAGAGAGAGAGAGAGAGAGAGAGAGAGAGAGAGAGAGATCTTGTTGATGAAGCACAGGCGATGTGACTCCTCTTCTTCTTCTTCTTCTTCTTCAAAGGGAAGAACCTTTTGATGCAGTAAATCTCAAGACGAAAATATCCGGTGTCATCATCCTCAACAACTAATAATAACAAAAATAATAACAATAATAACAATGTTGTGTTAAAAACCATTCTAAATATTATGTCGCCAAGACTTCTAGAGGGATTGCAACCTATAATGGACTATTATTCTCATCACTTTTTGAGCATCGTCCTTTTTAAGATACAGAGAACATCCTCTTTATGTTCTTTTAAAAAAAATAATGTTATATTGTAGTTGCCCTGATTCAACGGTGATTGTGGATGTGATCAGATAACATGGGCTTCAATTAGAATACAGAATATTAATTTAGTAACTAAGTTATCCTAAGAGAGATAGTTCCTTAATAACACTTAGTCACAGTAGAGTACCTTTGTTTTATATGGTTATTCTAAGTCAGGTTATCTTAGGAACTAAAGTAACCCCTTATTTTTTTAGGGCCATCCAATGTTATCAATCATCTTGAAGCAGATTGAAACCTTAGATGCATAATCATCTTAAAAATAGTTTATTACAATAAATGACTGTTTCATACATCATCAAATAAAACTGATGATGAACTTTCTCTCAGGTTATCCAATTGGAACAAGGTAAGTCCAGTAATCCTACTCTTGGTGTTGTGTTGAGCGTAATGTTGTCGAAATGTAAGGTGGTGTTGTTTTCTTGAATATATTTTTGTTACTTATGAAAATATCATTAATAATTAGCAAATATCAGTATTCTTGGGAAATCCACATAAATTCCTTCATTATTTCTAAATCCAACAGAAAGCTTAATGGAGACAGTAACCTCCCAATCAAAAATATTTTCCTTTATTTTTTGGAAACCTTCATCAGTCAGTCATTCTGTCAAACTCTCTTGAAACAAGAAGAGCATAAAATCCACAACCCAAAAACATTTAAATTATTGTTAGGATTTATTACTGACTTCTTACATAAACCAACAGTTCTTCTCTCCTCAACTATGAATGGGATGTTTGTTTAGAAATAAAGAGAATAGAATTTGACAGCTGTTTTATAATGCATGCAATTATTCAGAGCTCCCAAATCGTCCCGTTTTACAACAAAAGTCGACAACATTTCTGAAAACTAAAGGAATATTTGATATTTTCGATTTCCTATATTATTCAGTGTTTCCTGCAAAAGTAGAATTATCTTCCCTTATGTATACAGTAGAGGGGAGAGAGATATATATATATATATATATATATATATATATAAATGTGTATATATATATATATATATATATTGGAAATGATCATGAAAATCAAGAAATGTATTAATAAAATATTAATCTTTTCTTGTACAGACTTTCTAAAACTATAACTGGAACTGAATTCAAAAGAAAATCAGCAGGTATTTTTCAAGATAAATCTGAAGTATTTCTTATCTCATTATATATGAAGAAATAACACAAAAACAGATGGTGGGAAAACACAAATTAACAATACTCTCTCTCTCTCTCTCTCTCTCTCTCTCTCTCTCTCTTATCCAGTACTTTTGACTAAAGGACCGCCATAACACCTCCATTCCACCAATTGTCAAAATCCAAACTATGAGGAAATGTACGAATAATTAATGTAAAACAGTGATAACCTGAGACAGACAAACACACAGGAAAAAGGAAACCGTCATTTCTGGGGCCACAAGATCCCACTGTTTTTCTCTGGATGTCTAGTCTCATTATTGTCACGTGTCCAACCTGGAATGAATCTGATTCAGAAATTAGATTAGTATTAATGATATCTAGAAGTTAAAATGGGATTTAATACGTTCAAAGTAACTGAATTAATATAAGGAAAAATATTGATATTATTCATTCTCTGATTCCCGGAGATGTTGTATTATACAGAAGAATGTTTGGTCTAATGAACTGATTTATTCTCAAATCTGATCTTGAGGACGGAAGCATGAATGGAACATTAGCATTCGGTAATCAGTTGCAGAGGAGGAAAGTAGCATTTTTGAGAATGTCTAATAATGTAAAGAATATGGCAAGGAAGAGAGTTTAATAAATCCTTGGGATAATTAAGTCATTCTTATTTTACGTAATTTTGAAGGCTTCTTTTCTTATGTAAGGAGAGGAGATAAGGATTCTCCTGACTCAAAAATGTATGCGGGACTACGTGGCAGGTTGAGCACTAACATGCATTTACTTTTAATATGTTTGTCCCTCCTAAGTGGAAAAGAGGGGAAGAGGGAATTGAAATCACAAGAGAGAGAGAGAGAGAGAGAGAGAGAGAGAGAGAGAGAGAGAGATTAACTAACCTTTGAAATGATATATTGAGATTTTCTTTTCTGGAAGTGAAATAATAAATCGAAGTGTCCCGAATAGTTTATCGCTTGGAGACGTCACTCACCGATGGCTTCTTTTGAGGGAGGGAACATCTCAGTGACACCTGACGTCAAACTTTGATTAACATCGATGGATATTTAAGGATGCAATAAACATGCAATCTGGAGCAATAAGGAAATTCACGGAGAAAGTTTATGTTTATTCTAGCAATCCCCTTCATGCTGCAAAGGGAGGTTTCAAAAAGTATTCCATTTGATTAATGTACCCATCCTATTTACACAAGGAGTGAAGCTGCACGCTTAGCACAAACACATCTACAATGTCCTCCTTATGTAACTCTTCCTTTTTTCCCTCTTCTTCACGCTCATGAGGGGAGGTAAGCAGACACCTTTCCCCTCCCTTCTATCATCTTCCTCCTCCTCTTCCTCCCCTCCACTACCCACCTTCTCTTCCCCTCCGATCCCATCCTACTCCCGTCCCCTCCCCTCCCCTCCCCCTTTCCTTACCCTCCTCCGTTCCCTTCCCCTTCCCTCCCCTCCTCATCCCTTCCACTTCCTCCCCTCTTCTTCCCCTCTCCTCCACTCCATTTCCCTCCCCTCCCCCTCCCTCCCGCTCCTCCCGCTTAACAAAGATGAGACCTTGAGAGGGAGACCAACACTGAGAGCCACTGATCCATCTGCTTCCACATTAACCTTTCCTGCAAAGATGTAAACAACAAAAGATGGAAGACTTAAAGGTTTGGTATTTCACAAATAAGTAATGTAACACCAGTCCCTCTCATCTCTATCATCCGTAGGTCTTCTCAGGTGAAGGAACCAGACTCTTCTTCTTCCTCCAAAACTCGTCTTTCAAACTTTGCTTCGTAAAACTCAACTAACTTCGGCCAATTTCTCATCAGATCAATAACGAAGACTTTTAGAAACTTGAAAAATTCTCAATATTTCTCAACATAACACTGGAAAAAAGTCTTCAGTGAATAACTTTTGTTTCCATTAGGAAGAAAAGCCGTTTTTCTCGAGAGAGAGAGAGAGAGAGAGAGAGAGAGAGAGAGAGAGAGAGAGAGAGAGAGAGAGAGAGAGAGATGAAACCTTTCCCAGCAGGGACTTGTCTTCCCAAGAGAAGAGAAAGAACGTAATTGCATGCCTTGAATATTCAGATCTATTTATGATAGATAGTTTTTATCAGTGTTTCGGGAAAACTGTTTTAATTAAGACCATTCAGACAGATGCAATAACATTCCGTTTATTGTGCAAATATAGATGTTCATGAAACAGATCAGCAATGAGTTGCTAAGAAGATAGTTATGTAAAAGTACAATAAATATAAAATTTCTAGTAATCCTGAAGTGATGGTTGTTCCCTTAGGGAAAGGAAACTTGTAGTAATGTCCATTGCATAGCATTTATTCAGTCATTCTATATCTGATATATAATATCTGTTTCTGCTCAGTTCACTAATCCCTTTCAATAGACGTAGGATTAATATTTACTTCTTTTTAATTAAAGCTACAGGATATGTAGCTGTAACATACAGTACTCTGATATCCCTTTCAGACATCGCTTCTTTAGACTTCATAGGGAGAATTGACTCGAGTATTTTTCCTTGTTGTAATAATAGTACACAACTTTTGTATTCATCCATTTCAATTATTAATTATCAATGGGTTTCCCGGTGTGTTTAATTATGTCGATTTATCTATTTATTTATTTATTTATTTTTTATCTGGTCTTCTGCTTCCGCTATCATCTTAACTTGTTGGAAAAAAACTTGTGGTTTTTTAAATTCTTATTCCTGATTTGGACATCAACCTCTCGTATAACCTCATCCACAGATAATAAAAGTTTCTAAATGACTACTCAATATCTAGTTAGATATACATACACACACAGATTCAACCCTTCCCACCACCTCCCCCTTTCCTAACTACAACACGGCAGTTTTAGTTTCCAAATGTAGCTCTCGGGGTACCACCTCTCATTAGGGTATGATTACTTCATCTCTCTCTCTCTCTCTCTACCCGAGGAGCAAGGAGAGCTGAGAGATGAGCGTAGTTGGTCAGGGAGAAAAAATAATTAACATGAGAGTTCATTGCTGCAATAAGATGTAACAACCAAAAATAATAGGCAGCATCAAGGATTTTTCACTTTCCTAAAATCGATTAGACCATAAATAATAATAATAATAATAATAATAATAATAATAATAATAATAATAATAATAATAATAATAATAATAATAATAAAGGAAAACAAATAGTCAAGATATGAAGTTCCTTTTGGAATAAAAAAAAAAATCCAATTGATAAAATATGTAAATATAGATAACCTGCTAAGATGAATCTTTTTCTTGGACATACGGGGACAATGAAGAGGGTCAGTGGAGGGTTGCGTTTTCACACTTTGTGCAAATAAGATCCACTGAAAATAACAGATATATATATATATATATATATATATATATATATATATATATATGTGTGTGTGTGTGTGTGATGCTCTTATAGTGACCAGTTTCCAATTCAAGAGTTGATTAGACCCCAGTAAATAGTCGGAATTA
>NC_090749.1:25935953-25988276 GCF_036898095.1 Palaemon carinicauda | reverse complement strand
TTTCTCTTTTATTTTTCTCCTGTACTTCTCTTTCTCCCTATTTCCTTATTCTTTCCCATCCCGAGTACCTGCCTTTGAGCTATAAACTGGATTGTATCCAGGGGTACTCTTCCTTTCCCCCATATTCCCCACTTCCCTATTGTTATTATTGTTGTTGTTGTTATTCTGTTTTTAATTCGAACATCGTTCATGAAGTAAACGTGTTTTGTTACTATTATGAAATAGCCAGCAAACATGTCAGGGTTTTATACAGGAGAGTTTTTTGACGAATTTTGTGAAGATCCACACGTTGAGAAGTTGAGTGATCACAAGAAATCTAGCTTAGTGAGTTTAGGCAAACATCTTGAGCTTAATGTTAAAAATTCAATGAAGAAAGGGGATATTAAACATGTGTTAGTTAAACCTTACGTTAAAGACAATGTTACCTCAGAATGGGTTAAATACGATGGATAGAGAATCAGTGTGTTCTGCTTCACCTGCTGTGGAACTTAAAGGCTTAAAATAGAAGCTCGTTTAAGAAAATAAAAAATAGAGGCCCAATTATGGTGGATCTCACCACGCCTAGAACAGGAGGTGTCCAGAGCAATTTAGAAGATTGGCAACATTACAGACCATCCCAACTACCACTGCTGCAGCTGCAACACCAGAGCCACCTAAGCCCCAAAGACCTCCACGTTACAGGCCTCCATGTCAGATTTCCTCTGATCCTGACCCAGTCACCCCTACTCCTGTCACTGCGATCATGCTCTTGAGCTGACGTCACAATATTCACCGGGTCTTTCATTCTTATTTTCCTTCATTTCCCAATTTGCTTATACCCCAGCCTGAGTCTGTGGGTGCATGTAGCCTGCTCTCTTGGTATGTGTCTGTTAATGGGGGGAAGCACTAGGTCCGTGACCCATGTGTACCTATACTTATCTACGTGTCTGGTGCTCTTGGCTAGCTCATCTGCTTTTTCATTCCCTGGTATTCAAATGTGACTGAGAATCCAGTAGAGAGTCACAGGTCTGCCTCTTTAATTGCGCTGATATAGAAATGCTTTGATATCAGATAGTAGAGCCTTGGTTTCTTCGTTGCTTTCCTATTGCATGGCATGCATTGAGGATCTTGAGTCAGTAAGAATGACTACAGGTCCTTCATTTTCATTATAGTGTTTTAGTGCTTGCTTTATTATAAGCTCTGTCTACATGGTGGAGGCATTGTTGGATGTTCACCAACAGGCAGAAAATTATTGGACTATACTGCAGCTCCTGTTGTCTGAATACCAGGATCTACGGTACTATCAGTGTAGTAGGTCTGCGCCCCTGCCGTTTTTGTACTCTGATTGCTTCCTGGGCTACAGTTCTTAGTTCCTCCATTGTGCAGTTCATATATTTATCCTTGCTTGATAGATTGCCCAGCCTTTTGCTGGACACGGGCTCTTGCGTCGGCAGTGCATAGGGACATGTATCCGTGTGTGTGTAAATATTTATGTTAAATCTTGATTATAGTCTATTTTCTGTTTGTTGAATATCATTTTCATATGGCTGTTAATTTTTTGCTATTGTTTAAAAACTTTGTGAGTAGATTTTGCATAATTTACGTTATGTACAATAGATGAACGTAACACAATTGGCGGCCTGGGTGGGATCGGAATTGTTATTCTGTTTGTAATTCCAACATCATTCGTGAAGTAAACGTATTTTGTTACTTGTATAAAATAGCCAGCAAACATTTCAGAGTTTATTACAATCTGGTTTTTTGGCGAATTTTGTGAGGATCCCCAAGTTGAGAAATTAAGCGATATCAAGAAATCTAGCTTAGTGAGTTTAGGCAAACATCTTGAGCTTAATGTTAGGAATTCAATGAAGAAAGAGGATATTAAACATGTGTTAGTTAAACCTTACGTTAGAGACGATGTGTTACCTCAGAATGTGTTAGATGCGATGAATAGAGAATCAGCGTGTTCGGATTTACCTGATGTGGAACTAGAAAGGCTTAAAATAGAAGCTTCTTTGAGAGATAAAGAAGTAGAAGTTCAGGCTGAGCGTGAGGTAAGCGAAGCCGAGTCAAAACGTGGGCTATTAGAAGCAGAATTGAAAGGTTAACAATTACAAGCGAGGAGAGAGCCATAGATAGGGAAGCTCAGATAAAGCTTCATGAGCTTAAAGTTCAAAAAGTGTTAGGACTAGAAAAGATTAAGCAGACTAGTTCTAGTGATCCTGATAAATCTAGGTAAGTCATTTTTATTGAAGATCGAGTTGTACCTCCTTTTAATGAAAAGGATTTAGATGAATATTTAGTCTGTTTTGAGACAAAAGCTAAGAAACGCAAGTGTATTACAGCCGACTAGTGGGCTTATATGTTTTAAGGAGTTTTGTTTGGTAGGGCACTAAAGGTTTATGCTTTTATTCTTGAGTAGGCTGTAGAGTATATGATTATGAAATCTTGAAAAAAAAAAAATTTCAAGTCTATGAATCAACACCCAAAGCTTATAAGATAGAGTTTATGAGTTAGACAAAACAAGATAAGCAGACATATGTAGAATTTAGTATAGAACAATCAGATTAGTTTGATAAATGGTGTAAAGCAGCGAGTAAAAGGATGGTTTTGATAGATTAAGAGAAACTTTTATAATTGAACAGTTTAAGAATCTTTTAGTGAGAACATTAAGGTTTACTTAAATGAAAAAAGTTTATCTACCCTTTGCAGAAAAGCCTAATGTGTTGATGGTTATGTACTGGCCCTCAAAGAGTCTAGGTGTAATGATAAAAGGTTTAATAGATCAAAATAATAATAATAATAATAATAATAATAATAATAATAATAATAATAATAATAATGATAATAATAATAATAATAATAATAATAATAGGGAAGTGGGGAATATGGGAAAAGGAAGAGTACCCCTGTACAATCCAGTTTATAGCTCAAAGGCAGTTACTCGGGAAGGGAAAGATTAAGGAAATAGGGAGAAAGAGAAGTACAGGAGAAGAATAAAAGAGAGGGACAGACCCTCTAGCAATATTAGAGAATTGGTATTATTATTGTTTTAGTTAAGACTATAGGGATATAGATAAGCATAGAGGTATTGATGATGGATATCAAAGGTCTAATTTTGATTCGCATATCAAATCTCAAAGCAGTACTTTTAACACCAATTGTATTACTAGCAGTTCTGTAGTATGTAATTATTATAAGAAACCAGGTCACACAGTGCCCGAATGTTTTATGTTGAAAAGGGAAGAAGATAAAAGTGTGGCTCTTGTAACTCTACCAAAGTCTCGTTATGGTGTGCTACCAGTAGAGGTTAACACTATAAATGACCACGTTTTTTGACAGGAAGGCTGTTAATTTCAGTGTTTGTTCAAGACCTGTTGATAAGGTTTACAAGCCATACACTGCTAAGAGGTTTGTTGCTGTTGGTGATGGTTCACTACACCCTGTTTGTATCATATGTGATACTGGTTGTGCCCTGTCACTTGTTTAGAGGATGTTGTCCCTGTGAATGAGCATTTCTTTATTAAGAAGTATGCTCCCGTTCATGGTGTTGGTGCCCATCTTAGTATTCCCTTGCATCATATAGATCTTCAATGTGACTGGCTATTTGTCCCTGATGTTGTTGGTATGGACTGGGAGTTTTAGATATTTCTCATAACTACTGTACTTTTATGCCAGAAGTCTTACGAATGTGAGGTCAACAGGATGGTTGTAGAGTGGATTCCTGGCACCTGGCTATTGCGTAATGTTTACAGTATTATTCCCTATATAATAGGACATGTTCGGTTCTGTGCAGATTGCCCTGCCTGTAGCATGACACGGGCTCTTGTCATTGGACAGCCCGTAAGAGTATATTAATCTGGAAAGAGATGGTCTCCCAAAAGAGGCTGAAACTGCAACATTAAAAAGCAGAGGGTGTGTTTTGAAAGGGTAACTTGAACATGAAATGGTGGAGGAGGAATTACTTAAGGAGGGATTTGACATTTTCTCCATTTCGGCATACGTCCATTTGGCGGCTACCAATCGTTCCGGTGTCAGACGTCTTAATTTTGCGAATACTGGGGGTCCTGTTGTCTTGACATGGTGATAAATACCATGCTTGGGAGGAGCCGTGGGCGTTTGGAGAAGTTCTGGACAGAAAACGTCCGTGTACAACGTGAGGAGGTGGGCTTAGGCATCAGTGGGTGCGCTGATGTGGAGAGCAAAGTTGGAGGGGCCGGGTTGAAGAGGTGTCGACAACTACGAGTCTCCGTCGACCAATCAATGGTGGCTACATCGACCAGAAAGTGGAAATGAGAAAGGAAATCTGTACTGAGGACTAGCAATGTGACGTCAGCAACGAGAAACTTCCAATTATATTTACCGTTTCCAAATGATAATGTGAGGTTCTCGTAATCGTAGGTGGGTATCGCAGATCCGTTGGCAGCTACCAAGGCGACGTCAGCAAATGTAGACAGACTTCGTCATGTCATGAAGAATTCCCTTGGCAAGAGAGAACGACAAGCACCCGTGTCTTCCAAAAATCGCGCGCCCGTTCCTGCATCATGTAAAAAAAAAAAAAATTAGAAACACGGGAGGCCACCGCCACGAGCGATGGCCTACTTACACGTTTTTTTGGCCTCTGACAATCCTTGGCACTTTTCTTTGCGGTTGCTCCCATTCTGGTGTGGTAGTAGCAAAACTTCGGCGGGTGGGAAGTAGTAAGTGGCTGTAGAAGTCGTTGGTTGGGGTGCGAGCAAGTGGTGGGTGGTGGGTGGCTTTGTCACCGCTTCGGCACGTCACGGGGTAGGCGTGTATGTCCTACCCTACGGCATTCACGTCAGCTTCGCTTGACGTTGAATAGGCGTCCTCTTTGTCAGGAGTGGAGGCGTTGATGGAGGTCTTGAAGTGGCTGTCCATAAGGGAATCGGCTTTGGTCATCAAGTCCTTTATGGGTAAACTATCGACATCGGGTACGGCAGCATGTACAGGTTTGGGTAAACGGCATATCAAAAGGGCACGAAGTAGGTTCACCTCACGAAGAGAGCCGTCTGCAGCAGGTTGTAGGCGAGCGATACTGGTCAATTCCCTGAGGGTGAGCGAAGCCCTTTGGTCCCTCAAAGGATGCTGTGAGAGCTGAAAAAGCTTTGCTATACGGGCGGCTGGCGACGGCGAGTACTGCTGCAGAAGGTATGTTTTGAGGGTGTCATACATTATTTGGGTGTCTCCTTTTTCCCAAAGCTAGTCGGATATTTCCAGGAAGGTATCCTCGGGTATCGCCGTAAGAACATAATCTGCTTTGGTGGTTGAACAGGTCACGCCCTTGATGCGAAACTGGACTTCTGCGTGCTGAAACCAAGCAAATGCCTCTCCGCTGGCGAATGACGAAACTTTCAATGGGGCAGCCACATCGCCAACTTCCTTAGAGTCCGCCATAGTACCATCAACAGAGGGGTGAGGGGGGGAGGAAGGCGGGAGGAGCGAGTCGACTTCCGGGGTCACCAATGTGACGTGCTGAGAGAAGGTTGTGAATCAAAGGCAGGATGAAAGCAACTGAGTAACTTTATTACAGAACACTCTCCTTTATATATATAAACTCAATACAATAGGAAATTTCCTGTTCAGCCGACACTGCACCGGTTTCAGTTAACGGTGAGAAAAATAGACATTATTTCAGGTTGAATGCAACAGGAAATTTCCTGTTCAACTGACACCGCATCAGCTAAAAGCGAGGGAAGAGGGAAGATACGAGCATAATATATACACAAAATGAAATGCCGTTACTATGTACTATCATGTGACACATGGTTGGTACAACTCCAATAAGGAAAAAAGCCCAGTGAGGAAAGGAAAGTAGGATACAATTAAACAGCAAGAGAAGTAATATACAATAAAAATAAAATATTCTAAGAACAGTAACTATGTTAAATTAGATCTTTCATATATTAACTATAAAAACTTAAAAAAATATAAAAAAAGCAAGAGGAAGAGAAATAAGATAGAACAGCGTACGTGAGTGTACTCTCAAACAAGAGAGCTCTAATACAAGACAGTGGAAGGCTATGGTACAGGGGCTATGACACTATCCAAGACTAGAGAACAATGATTTGATTTTGGAGTGTCGTTCTCTTAGAAGAACTGCTTACCATAGCTAAAGAGTTTCTTCTACCCTTACCAAGAGGAAATTAGCTACTGAACAATTGCAATGCAGTAGTTAACCCCTTCAAAGAAGAAGAATGGTTTGGTAATCTCGGTGTTGTCAGATGAATGATGACAGAGAAGAATCGGTCCCTATGAGTAGGCAAAGGAATAAAATCAGTTGTAACCAGATAGAGGGATCCAATGTATAAGGCTACTCTCTGGCCAGTCAAAGGGCTCAATAACTATCTAGTGGTAGTATCTCGATGGGTGGATGGTTTTCTGGCCAACCTATGTCATATGTTAGTGTACGAATGTTGTACGTACACATTGTGGTTCCATCCTCATGTCTCCTCAATGTGATATAGAAATATTAGACTTGTACGTGTCCTCTTAGAATAAGTCAAAGTTTTAGGTTAACTTTCAACAATTTATTGATAGCTCCATCACTAGAGTATGGATGGTTTGGTCGGATGACCATTCCGTATGAAAATATGAATAGAACTGATTTACAATAGGCTCGCGTCGATAACATAACACTAGGTCTCTCAGCGTTTTATATAAATACAAAGTGAAATGATCACGTAGCCTTAGGGCCGGAAGTCAGGTGATTCCGGTAGGGCTCAATAGGTCAACTGCTTCCCACGGGAGGCGTTGTGACTTGTTTAAAAGACATACATAAAGGTTTATTCATGCAATGCTTTCCCAGCATTGCTTAGCAGGGTCTAGTTTCACTCCCTGTTATGACTTGTTGTTACACTCCTAATTCGCCAATGACCCCTTGGGTCATGGGCTTATTAATGTATACATTACATTAGCGTGGACAGCTACCATTCAAGCATTGAACAATAAAAGTTACGTTAAAATACGTTTCCTAGGAGTTTGACTGAATGTGCATTTAGTCATAGCCCTAAACAAGTGATTAAGGAATAATATGCAAAAAAGTATATGTAAAAAAAATAACAAATACCTAACAGACATAGTCATAAACAAAGAAAAATACATGGAAAATACAGATCCATGTATGCTATATATGGCATAATGCTAGTAAATGATTATGAGGTACCACAAAAAAAAAAAAAAACATGTTTGCAGAAATTGGTAAATTGTTAAAGAATAGTTGTTACTTTTGTTAAAGATACAGATATATTATAATTGATATTATTGTTCATTAGTAACTGAGTAAGAATATTTTTTACATTGGTAAAGATATAGATACATCAAAATGGATATGATTGTGCACAAAATATAGATTCCTGGTATATACAGACCAACACGGTTTCATATATATATATATATATATATATATATATATATATATATATATATATATATATATATATATATATATATATATATATATATATATATATATATATATATATGGGCTCAAGCCATGACGTCCTGATGAAAGGTTCCTTCAGTAGCTTCCTAGAGTATATTTAACTACAGTGGATATTCCCAGAGAATTAAACTAAAGGTTATCACAGAATTCTAACTTCTGGTGCGAGTACCCTAAAGGTTTCCCTCTAGGATATCATATATCAACAGGGGACGCATGTATTAACACGCCACATAGCTATCTGCACCCCGTATAGAGTTAACACTTCGATATGGAAAGGTGGAGAATAACTGGGAAGCCGTTCCACAGTTACACTCATCCGTGGCTGCTTTTGGTACTCGAGACGTAAACAAACGGGCGCCATTGCTAAATGACGTCACGTCCGTCCTCATCCTGATGCCAGCTTCTTGCTAATATCCATGATACAGCAGGTCAGGGCGGAGCCTGAAAGGCTGGACTAGAATAGACGTGAGGGTCCATCAAGACATCATGGCTATCTCACCCAAAAATAGATTTTTCGCTTCGCTCAAAATCCGTTTTTTGGGCTCAAGCCATGACGTCCTGATGGAAGTGTACCAGAGAATTAATGTGTCGAGGAAATTGTCCCCCTTTCTATGCAAGTGCCAAGGGCTTCGAATAGAGGTATGAAACATGTCCTACTAGAGATTCCGTGAAGAACTAGCTTCCTGCCCCCCTGGCAGAGAAGTCCTGGTGGACCATACTAATATCTCGAAGCGATCATTGAAGAGCTACTCACTCTACGGAGAGTTCGTGCAGGACTCGGAGACAAGACATAAGGTTAATATTCGGGTAGGAATATTATCAATCATAGAAAAGTGATTAACAATTAGTACACTCCCTGGAGGAGAAATCAATCTGGTCTCGAAGGCAGGACGAAGGTTAATATTCAGGTAGGAATATTATCAAAAGCATGAGTGAGTATATAATACAGTTATATAGGTATTATTCTTCTCATTCAGAAAGAAAGGGGTAAACGAAACTATGACAATCATATATTTCATAATAAATAATAGGAGCGGAGAGAGACGCACATGTAATAAAATAGAAATTTTATTTCGACAATTGCAGATTATTGTGATAACAATTGCAATAGTAAATGAAAAGTTTATTTACAATAATAAAGAATAATGTACATAGGAAATAAAGACTTCAATCTTGAATCTGAAAAGAATTTTCACTTCCAGAAACACAAGTTCCAGAGGAACGTCAGTCTTTTTCAAAGAAAACACATCATGCTCTAAAGCATGTGGCACTCATGTAAAGTCTATGACATTTTCACCTTGGTAAGAACAGTATATTAGAAACACTAAGTGTCCATGAAATCACTATGTATCACCATAGGGTCAACACAGACACCCGGAGAGTTACAGTCCCAAGTAACTCGCTGTTCTATGCAGAGTTAAACAGCAGGTTTCATAACACTACCTGCAACTACCACGAAATGTTTGACTTCGTGCACTTGCTTTGCGTAGTGCTTGAAGAAAACGCGCGATGATTTCCATCCTGTGAAGCTCTTGAGGCTTTAGAAATCCATACTCTGGGAGAAATTCAGAGAAAAAGCGACTTTCCTAGGATCGTGACCTGCGGGTTTACTGTCAGGATCCGCTCTTAGTTGTTTCAGTGACAGGTCGCTACCCAATGTTTCTACTTTGAAGAGTTGTCCTCCACCGAAGTCTGAAGTTCTTTGAATATAGACCTTAAGACTCTCCACTGGGCATAGAGAGACATCTTCCTTCAGGGGGCAGATTCTCCAAGGGCCCCATCTCTTGGTGGGTAGTTCATTCTTAGCGAGAAACGTCGGATCAGGGAAGAGGGTAAGTTCTCCTGTATCTGCGAATAGGACATGACCCTCTTCTCTTGATAATGCCACTATTTTACTGGCTCGGGCTCCCGAGGCGAGAGCAAAAAGGAAGATAATTTTTTGAGTCAAGTCCTTTAGAGGGCATGAATCGTTGTCCAGGTTAGAGGCAAAATAGAGCACCTTGTCCAGGGACCAGGAGATAGGTTTTGGCGGAGGTGCTGGGCGTAGTCTAGCGCATGCCTTTGGCAATTTATTGAAGATATCCCTGGGCAGATCAATCTGGAAGGCGTACAGGAGTGGTCTGGTCAGAGTCGATTTGCATGTGGAAATCGTGTTGGCTGCTAAGCCTTGTCCATGAAGGTGAATGAAGAAGGACATACAAAAATCAATGGTGATTTTCGTAGGATTTTTTGCCTTGACGAAAGAGACCCACTTTCTCCAGGAAGATTCGTATTGCCGTCTAGTAGATTTAGTCTTGTATTCCTCGAGGAAGTCTAAACTTTTCTTCGATATTCCAAACCTTTTCTTTGTGGCTAAGGAGAGAAAATCATGAGATGGAGGTCCCTGACTTTCAGTGATGAAGCGAAGACAGTCGACTTCTGTATTTATTGAGAGAGAACTGGGCCCAGTAGGGGGATCAGCCTGGGCTGCAGCTCCAGGACCAGAGGGTACCAATTGCTCCAGGGCCACTTGGGAGCCACTAGGGCCGCTGTCCCTTTGAAGGTTCTCAGTTTGGAGAGGACTTTCAGCAGAAGGTTGGGGGGAGGGAACAGGTATATCCTGGACCATCTGTTCCAATTCAGTGACATGGCATCCACTGCTTCTGCCTTGGGGTCCTCGTACGGGGCCACATATTGAGGAAGTTGATTGTTGTCGCTCGTCGCGAAGAGATCGATCTGAAGTTCCGGGACTTAGTGAGAGATGAAAGAGAATGACCTTGCATCTAGAGACCGTTCCGACTCTATTGGGCTTGTCCTTGATAGAGCGTCCGCCGTCACGTTGCGAAATCCTTGTAGGTGAACTGCAGATAGGTGCCATTTCTTCTTTTTTGCCAAACGAAAGATCGGAAGAAGTACCTGATTTATCTGGGGCGATCTCGAGCCCTGACGATTGAGAATTCTGACTACCACTGAGTTGTCCAGAGTAGATGAATGTGGATCGAGGGAGGCGGGGAGAGTTTCTTCAGGGTGAGAAGAACCGCCATGGCCTCCAAGATGTTGATGTGAAACGTCTTGAATAGGGGAGACCATGTTACTTGAACCTGTCGTTGGTGGGAGTGACCTCCCCAACCCTCCAGCGAAGCGTCCGTGTGGATGTTGATCGATGGAGGCGGTTGTTGAAGAGGAATGGACCTTTTCAGGGCCTTTGCTTCCGACCACGGCTTTAAAAGCGAGCGAAGTCTGTTTGGAAGCCGTCTCTTGAGGTCTCTTCGAGCGATGGATGCGAAACGTCTCTAGACTCCCGCGGCATCCTTTGGCTGTGCGCGGAGCACTGGGTTTGTCGGAGAGGCGAACTGTAGAGAGCCGAGAACTTGTTCCTGCTGTCTTCTTGAGATCCGTTTGGATTTTGGAAGTCTTCTGACAGACCCCGCTATTTCCTTCCTTTTCTTCTGTAGGATGGAAAGGCGGTGTGACTGGAGATCCCAATGGATTCCCAACCATTGGAACTTCTGAGCTGGAGAGAGGCGAGATTTCTTGGTGTTTATATTGAATCCCAGATGCTCTAGGAACTGAGTGACTTTGTTGCAGGCTCTTACACAATCTTTGGGCGATGTCACCCAGACTAGCCAGTCGTCTAGGTAGGCCATCACTTGGACGCCCTGAAGACGGAGTTGTTGGACGATGGCGTCTGCCAGCTTGGTGAAGATCCGTGGAGACACGTTGAGCCCGAAGGGCATGGCCCTGAAGGCGTAACTTTTCCTTTGGAGTCGAAATCCTAGGTAGGAGGAAGCGTAATGGTACATTGGAACGTGCCAGTAGGCGTCCGCCAGGTCTATGGAGACCGTGTAGGCCCTTTGAGGCAGAAGGGTCCTTATTTGTTGCAGAGTCCGCATCTTGAACTTGTTGTTCGCAATGAACTTGTTGAGAGGGGATAAGTCTAGAATGACACTGAGTTTGTCAGAGTCCTTATTGGGAACGCAAAATAGTCTCCCTTGGAACCTGATTGACTTTACCCTCCTGATCACCTTCTTGTTCAAGAGCTCTAGGACATATTCTTCCAGGAGGGGGGTTGACTGTTGGAAGAATTGCTGGAAGGCTAGGGGTGGTTGAGTCCAGCTCCAGCCTAGTCCCTTCTTGACGATGCTTTGCGCCCAGGGATCGAAGATCCAACGATCCTGGAATTGGCGGAGTCTTCCTCCCACCGGAAGCATTTCATTGCTTCTGGTGTCCCGAGGGTTTGCCACCTCGGCCGCTAGCTCCCCTTCCTCCTCTGCCTCTGGAGGGACGGCGAGAAGAATCTCTGCCGGAACCTCTGCTTGAGCCCCTACCTCTGGGACGAAAGGTAGTAGAGTGTTGCTCATATGCAGTTGTAAAGACCGGTGACTGCGACACCACTGGTTGGGGGACCAACTGAAAGGTCTGTTGTGGCTGTGTTGCCACTTGGGGAGTAGCGGTACCCGGAAACTGTCGTCTCTGTTGACGTTGCTGGGGCTTCGGCTTCTGAAGTTTCCTCTTAGGCTGAGGGCCATCGTCCTGAGAGGATTTCCTCTTCCTTGACAGGCCCCACTTGTGGAGAAGGTTCCTATTCTCCGTGGCGGCCTTGTCTACAATCTCTTTCACCAGAGAGGAAGGAAAGAGATACTTACCCCAGATATTGGAGGAAATCAGCCTCCGGGGTTCGTGTTTCACCGTCACGTTGGTGAACACGAATTCACGACAGGCTCTGCGAGCCCTGGTGAAGCTATATAGGTCCTTCGTCACCGTTGCCAAGTGCGATTATGCTAGGACCATATAAAAGTCCGGGACTCTAGTATCCATGGCCATAAGTTCTAGCTGTACATGGTGTGACAGCGACGCGGCAAGCCTCTCCTTCGTATCCTGTTCCCTACGAAGGAGGTGATCATTTAGCCTTGGGAGGTCCTCATTAAATTGACGACCAGCTACGTCAGGCTCTAGATTCCCTACCGTGAAGGTTGACTGGACGTCTTTCCAGTGCCTATCATCGGGAGGAATAGTAAGGGAGAAGGGTCTGCACTCCTCCAGTGCAGAGCAAGGTTTCCCTTCCTGCATTGCCTTTAAGACTGCTGTGAAGGCCTTTCCGATGAAGGGGAAAGTCGCAGCATTCGGCGCAACGAAGGTTGGATGCTTCTTGCTAAGCGCCGGCATCTTGGAGTTGGTGAACCCCTACTCTTCACCGCCTGGGCTAACATAGCCTGGGCCTTCGCGAGATCGAACACGATAACCTCCTTCGGTTCGGTCTCTTCCTTTGAGGCTGGTTCGGACCTGAGCCGGACGTAACAGTCCGGATAAGCTTCGAAATTCGGGAAGAATTCCACTTATTCCAGCAAGATAGAGCCAACCCTTTCACTGATGTAGATTTTTTCTTTCGTGATTGGCATATGCTCGGCATATCTCCATGGGTTAGCTTACCTATATCTATGAGGATAATTAGAACTAGTCAGCTTAGATTTTTCAAGTTTTAACTCTTTTTGAACATCAGGCTCATGAAGCTTTATCTGAGCTCCCTTATCTTTGGCTTTCTCCTCCTTTGTAATTGTTCACGTTTTAATTCTGCTTCTAATTACTCATGTTTTAACTCTACTTTTCTTCTCTCTATTTGAGCTCATGAGTAGTATTAAGTGGTCAGACGATGACGTGATCCATGAGCGGCTAAGTCCAGAGCCTCCGATCTCCCACTAATGAATGACAGCCATTGTCTCTTGACTTCAAGAAAATTTCTTCAAATCAGTAGAAGACTGCCTTGCTGCGCTTCTCAAGCTGGCCTCTCCATATTCCCTTCTTCAGATCATTCACCGCCGACAACGGTTTTCCCAGCCTTGCGTCAAGCAGAGAACAACCAGGTAAAACTTAAATACATCGCTCAAGAATGGCTTTTTCTTTCTATAAAATTGTCCCAAGAGGTAGTTTAAAGTATGCTAAGTAAATGCATTTGCTTTTTCAAAAAAAAAAAAAAAAAAAAAAAATAAAGAATCAAATTCATTCCCAAGCAAACAACTTAAACATCGAAATTTACCACAACCAAACAATTCATATCCTTTACAAAAAAGTAAAATGCACAGGGATTTGCATTTTTCTACAAAATCATCCCTACACTGCTGTTTTACACCATTTATCATACCATTCTGATTGTTTTCTACTAAATTCTACAAATGTCTGCTTTTCTTGCTTTGTCCAACTCCTAAACTCCATCTTATAAGCTTTGGATGTTAATTCATAGGCTTGTAAAAAAAAAAAAAAAAACATTTTCCAAGATTTCATAATATTGTACCCTATACTCAAGAATAGTAGCCTAAACTTTTTGTGCCCTACCACACAAAACTGCAGATAACATGTAAGCCCAACTTTCTGCTGGCTACTTACATTTCTTAGATTTTTTCTCAAAACAGGCTAGATATTCATCAAAATCCTTTTCATTAAAAGGAGGTACAACTCTATCTTCATGAGAAAATGACTTACCTTTATTTATGAGGATAACTAGAACTAGTCAGCTTAGATTTTACAAGTTCTAACTCTTTTTGAGCATCAGGCTCACGAAGCTTTATCTGAGCTCCCCTATCTTTGGCTCTCTCCTCCCTTGTAATTGTTCAAGTTTTAATTCTGCTTCTAATTGTTCACGTTCTAACTCTACTTTTCTTATCTCACGCTCAATCTGGGCTTTTAATTCTTTTTCTCTTAAACGAGCTTCTATTCTAAGCCTTTCAAGTTCCACAGCAGGCAAATCAGAACACACTGATTCTCTATCCATTGTATCTAACATATTCTGAGATAACACATCGTCTTTAACGTAAGGTTTAACTAACAGATGTTCAATATCCCCTTTCTTCATTGAATTTTTAACATTAAGCTTAAGATGTTTGTCTAAACACACTAAGCTAGATTTCTTGAGATCACTTAATTTCTCAACATGTGGATCCTCACAAAATTCTACAAAAAACCCGATGGTATTAATTTCTGAGATGTTCGCTGGCTATATTATACAAGTGACAAAATACGATATTGGAATTACAAACCTTGCTCTGATTCCATCTATAATGTTTCAATGCATCCGGAAGACAAAAATTACAAAAAGATCATTGTTCAGAATGCATCTAATATGTTGAAAACACTTTAAAAACTAAAATTACAAAAACATAATCATTCTGAACAAATCTATAATGATTAAAACACTTCCAGGACTCAGGGGACTAAAATTACAGAAAAAAACATTACTCCAAATGCATTTATAACGTTTGAAACATTTATAAAAGACTAAAATAACAGAAAGATCATTACTCAGAATACATGCGTAACATTTAAAATGCTCCAAGAAAACTAGAATAACAAAAAGATAATTGTTCAGAATGCATCTATAATGTTCAAAATGCTTCCAGAAGACAAAAATTTTAGAAAGATCATCGCTCAGAATGCGTCTATCATGTTAATAACCCTTCCAGAAGACTAAAATTAAAGAACGATCATTGCTCTGAACACATCTTTAACATTTAAAAGACCTCAAGAAGACTGAAACTACAGACAGATCATCACTCAGAATATATCTATAACGTATAAAACGCTTCCTGAAGACTAAAATTTAGCTCCCAGCCAGGCCCCAAATTCTGTTACGTTCATCTATTGTAGACAACGTAGATTATGCAAAATCTACTCATAAAGTTTTTAAACAATAGGAAAAAATTAACAGCAATATGAAAATAATATTCAACAAACAGAAAATAAGACTATAATCAAGATTTAACATAAATATTTACACACACACACACACGGATACATGTCCCTATGCACTGCCAAAGCAAGAGCCCATGTCCAGCAAAAGGCTGGGCAATCTATCAAGCAAGGATAAATATATGAACTGCACAATGGAGGAACTAGGAACTGTAGCCCAGGAAACAGTCAGGAGTACAAAACCGGCAGGGGCGCACACCTACTACACTGATAGTACCGTAGATCCTGGTATTCGGAAAACAGGAGCTGCAGTATATTTCAATAACTTCTTGGCCTGCTGGAGAGCATTTAACAATGCCTCCTCCATACAGACAGAGCTTGTTATAATAAAACAAGCACTAAAACACTCGATTGAAAATGAAGAACCTGTAGTCATTCATACTGACTCAAGATCCTCAATGCATGCCTTGCAATAGGAAAAGAACAAAGAAACCAAGGCTCTACTAGCTCATATCAAAGCACTCCTACATCAGCGGAATTAAAGAGGCAGACCTGTGACTCTCAATTGAATTCCCAGTCACATTGGAATACCAGGGAATAAGAAATCAGATGAGCTAGCCAAAAGCACCAGACACATACACAGAGTATAGGTACACATGGGTCACGGACCTAGTGCCTCCCCCATTGACAGACACATGCCAGGAGAGCAGGCTATATTCATCCACAGACTCAGGCTGGGGTATAAAGCAAATTGGGTGATGAAATAAAATAATGCTGAAAGACCCTGTGAATATTGTGACCTTACACCACAAAAAGCCCTCCTGCATTAACTGCAAGAATGAAGAGGAAAAGCCTAACTGAGAGATAACCTTCAAGCGGACATCAACTCGCAACACGCTAAGGAAAATGAAAAGAAGTGTATATGTAGAAATGCTGTTTAGTTTCATCTTCCAATGGACCTCTTCTTGGGGCGTTTATTATGCAAAACAATAATACACACGTTTGTACAAACAGGAAAGGCTTCAAATTGTCAAAAAAAAAGGAAAAAAGGATAAAAATATACTATTACTACCCCACAGGCAAAAATTGGGTCGTGATAGTTTATCTTTATCTTTTTTTTTCCTTTTTTTTTACGATTTGAAACCTTTCCTGTATGTACAAAAGTGTGTATATTTTCTTTGCATAATAAACACTCCAAGAGGAGGTCCCTTGGCGGACGAAACTGTTGAGCATTTCTACATATACACTTCTTTCAAGTTTCCTTATGTAGACTACCATATATTGAGTTATCTTCGTGGTAAGGAAGATTATATATATATATATATATATATTATATATATATATATATATATATATATATATATATATATATATATATATATATATATATATATATATATATATATATATATATATATATATATATATATATATATATATAGTATATTCTATATTCTACCAAATAATGAAAAGTATTTAAGTATTTTCTTCTTAACGCTGATATGTAAATAAATCTTATGAGTGCTTGATAATGAAATTTATTATGTTATGGTTGAATATTTCTGTACTGCTGATGGAACTTTGTTTTGAAATCAATTTATTTTCGTTTACTTCAAAGTCTTCACTGCTGTTAATGTGTATTTATGAAGCAAAAATTAAGAGCTGTTTACTTTGTAATTTTGTAAGTCACTTAATATAAAATACTTTTTCACCACTGTAATTAATGTTATTTTATATTTAGATACCCTGTAACAAAGCTTAGCAGTATAGTTAGGTTCCTATATACAGGGTCTTGGGCAGCAAAGTAATTTAAAAGGGGGGTGGATTTGGAACTGGTGGGTTAGGGCTGAATGTAGATGTGGGAGCGGGGGAGGGGGTGGAGTTGTCACTAGGAACCTTGCCCTGGGGTGGCAGCTAGGTATGTGAGAGTCCTGATTGAACAAGAGCGTTTTCTTGTCTAACCTTAATAAATGATCTGGAAAACAATCTTTCAAGAACTGCAATTTTCTCAAGACAGAGTCTACCTCCATCAAAATTAACAACAACAAGAACAAAATTCGAGGCATCACACTCAACTTCCTTTTCAGGAATAATTACAGACCCAGACCATAAGCCAAGGCTATTTATTAATCTGTAATGAATTTATACTCCTAAGTGTTATATGTTACGTTAAATTTATGTACATTGTATTGCAAAACTTGAAAAAATGTCTTATTTTTGCATGTATATTGATGTAAAAATTAAATAATTCGTCTCATTTCATATATGGCTATGTAAAAATAAAACAACTTTTTTTTATAGATGGTAATGTATTTGTAACTCAAAATATCATTATGTTCTGGAACGGGAGTTCTGGATACTTTTCAAAACTACTGTACTTTGGCGCCGGCGTCTGACGAACGTGAGTTCAACAGGATGATTCGAGAGTGGGTTCCTGGAGTGTCGCTATTGCGTAATGTTAGTCTGGACATTATTCCCGGACGGGGCTCTTAGACAGTCAGTCATGGCCCCCAAAGGTGAAAGATCTGATCGGTGTGGTCTTGGTCTTGCCAGATCTTGGCTCACAAGAATCTGCTCAAGAGTATTTCTCTGCCCAGAGCAAGCTTATATTTCAGAGTAACTAGGCATGTATGCAAGAAAATCAGCTTGCCCAAGAGCATGCACAGCCAAGACAGGCCCTTAGAAAGGATGCACAGTCACTCAGCCTCGAGGCATAACTGCCGGCAAGGATAACAGAAGTAAAGCTTAAACTAAACCAAAATAGTACAGAGTCTAAGTAAAATGAAACAATAAATTATTAATTTTATTATTCATTATACTTAGTTGTGTAGACTTCGAATTTCTAACTAATATACGTTGCATCTTAGTTCATGATAAAAGTATTATTAATAAGAGCAGCAACAATACTTTTTTCCTGATCTGTGGGAGAGCCAATCGCTGGTATTCCCATTGTCAGTATGACGTTGCCACTGTACCACAAGACTCACTTATAAGTGAGCAAATGGCAGCGCAACTATATCTGCAGGAGAATTTTGCCAGCTTAGTGAGAGACTCGCAGTCTGAGATGGGACTTCCGGGCCAATGTCAGTCAGGGGAACTATATATGTGGGGAGTGACTGTGTCTGATCAGTGACTCACAGTCATTGTCTCTGTCAATCTAACTAAATTATCAGCATAAATAAGGAAGAAAAGAAACTATAATTGCTATAGTCTTCCAGATATTCTCTCTCAGTCTCATTCTAATATTGAAAATTTTTGAACTTTTTTTTCGTAAATATAACAGCTTTTATGAAACCTTACAACAGAATAGAAGAGCAGATGTTCCTGCTTCCCCTCAAACCTAATTAAAATAAGCGACCAATGTTCATTATAGAATAAGAAAAATTAAAAATGTAACATTTAATAACATATAAACTTAATAAAGGTATTTTAAAGAATTGGGTTTTATTTAGTCCCCCTCGAAGGTCAAGACAGAAAACGGAAGAGGACTGTGATGATAGTTTTTTTGTTTTTTGCTAATTCTAGTAAAAGTTCCATTGCAGAAATAGTGATTATAGTAAATGAGAATGAAGTTTTCACGTTTGTATTTTATCATTCAATATCTTTACTTATTAATTACTGGTGGAACAGAAAAAGCTTCCTCCAATCTCAGTGAACTTTTAATATTAGGCAAATTCCTGCAGAGTTTAGATCAGACGGAGAGATATTTTTTCATCATGAAGATATAATTAGAGTTTTTTCACCTTTTAAGAATTTGTTTTTGCGTTTAAAATTTTTTTTTTCAAAATTTTGAATAAAAATTTTAACACTATGTAGAAGATATAGTGTAAAATTTACATATATAGTGTTAGAACTTGAAATCAAAATTAAAAAAAGAGGCTGATGACGTTGATTGTAAAGTTTCGGTATGATTACTTCTAGTCGGTCTCTCTTTTATTATTATTATTGAGTACCCCCACGCATGAGGGGTAGACATCAACAAATATTCTAAATCATCACTCCATGGTAACAGTTTCTCAGTGTTGCCAAACCCGCGGTTTATCCGCCCAATTGGGCTACTTTTGAACACCTTGCCGCGGGTTATAAATGGGTACCGCTACTTGCCTGAAATTGGGCTACTCTGGAAGGAATCAACCGTAGAGCCAATAAATTGTTTAAATGGTCTTTACAAATACAATTTCTTCTATAAAAATTTCAAAGTGGAAATATAGACTGATTATTCTATTTCAAATTTCGATAGTTTACAGACAGTTTAAAGCATCGTTGTAGATTGCTTGGACCTTCCAGGTCAGCCAGCACGGGCTAAGGATTAAGATTTGGATAATAGGTTTCCCCACACCTGCAAGTCAAAAACAAGATTATTCCTACTATTAGAGGAAATGCCTTTACTTCTCAAAGGGGTGACACACCGACACGCTAAATCAGTTAATCTTCAGATCAGATTCTTCACCCATAACTTCATTGTCTGCTGAAAGCATTTCCGACCTTTTTTCTTTAGAGAGAGAGAGAGAGAGAATTTATGGTAGGCCTACATTGTACAGGCATTATTGTTCATGGTAAGCAAGCCCTGAATAGTACATGTACCATAATTATGGTACACATTTCAACCCTGCATACAATGTTTATCATTTTTTTTAAGTGATAAAAAGACAATCAAACTTAAATTTGTAACTGACCAAGCAATAAAACTTGTCACAGATGCGACCAACATAAAAATCGACTTTGTTTCAGATTTGCGAGGAAAATTGGGTCAAGGCTATTAAGCATACTGATAACATTATAAAGGAAGACATGAAAAATGACTGCTATATCAACTAATTCATTTTATCTTTTGTGATAGAACTAACTTCATCACCATAACCACGTTTGCTAACTGAACCTTTGATGTAAAAACTTTTTCCATTAATTGAATAAATTCTAAAACAATACAATCACCAATGTAAATATACTATATTGAACTTACTTGATTAAATCCTATTATGATCATGTTGAATGAACAACAAATCTCTTTATTTCTTTTTAATTTTCTCATTTTAATTTTGTTAAATATCATTCAACTAGTATTTAATTTTGCAAAAAATACAGGCATTATTTTATGTATTTAGGAATCAAAATTTTATAAATTTTTCGTTATTTTACTCTTCTACAAAAGCTTAGTTGATTGATTTCAATCACCACCCTCCTAATTTATTTCTATAGAATATCATATCAATAGTTTTTAGTACCAATTTAATGATGGCTAAGTTACTATAATTAGGCTACTTTTGATGCAACTGCTGCTACTTTTGAGGCTTTGCACTGCGGTTTGGATGTCAAGTTATTTGGCGACCTTGTTTCTACTCTTTATCAGATTGCACTAAAATTATGTAATGTAGGTGTTAATACTGTTACCACTTCAGCTACTGGGCTACAGTGTGCTCTCATGGGTCGGCTCAGTGCTCACTACGACACTACTTTACTTTAACTGTGAAATTACATTGCCCCTGATCTTGCGACAAAAGAAGTAATGAATATTTTATATATCAATATAATTATTCCATTCATCACTTACTGTCAATCATCTTAATTGATCGTGAGAATACGACTGATAAGTTATGTTACATTTCTTACTTTATTTGTAACAACTGGATATTGTTCTCCAGCATTGGAGAAAAGACCAACATATACATATAGCATTTAATAACATTACTTCATAAAAGGTATTGAACAATGCTTGGTTCTGTAACAGAATGGTTGATGGATATCCTGAAAACAAAGTTGAATTTAGATAAGCTTTTTGTAAATTGCACAATCCTTTGTTATCTAATGCATCTCCCAAAGAGAACCGGATTTAACAGGGATTTCGTTGGACTGAAATCCAATCCCAGTAATTATAAGTAGCGGTGGCCTATTGGAAGCGTCCTTGTCTGGCACACCCCGGACTGGAGTTCGAGTTCCACTCAAACGTAATACTTTCTTTAGTGTCTGCAACCTAGCCTTCTGTTTTGAGTCATCAGCAGCCATTGCCTGGTCTTAGGTTGGGTGAAGAGAGGGTTTGGACGCTGATCTTATGTGTGTATGGTCAGTCTCTAGGACAATGTCAATTCACTGGCCTCTGCCACATATGAGCGGCCTTTAAACCTTAACTGGGTTCCTTCACTCTGGCATCAGTGTTTGATACGACTCTAACTGCTTTCTTCATTGTAAGGAATAATATCTACTTTGAAATATATTAAAAAAAAACATCCCACACTGGGAACATTATCAAGATTACTTTTGAATGAAAATTCTTCCCTACATCGATGTTGTCAGTTATTACAAAATAACTTGACTATTAGTAATTGATGAAAATTCATTCTGTTTCGTTCTTGTTCACAATTGGTAATAAACTATAAATCTTTTCTTTCCTCAGTCTCTTGAAGCCTTCAAGTTGACTCCAGAGGGAAAATTAACGCCTCTTAATTTGACTAACATCATTGCAAAAGAAATCTCGTCTGAATTAGAGAGATATTTATACAAAAATCTCTAATGTGAACTTATTTCTTAATTAATATAAACTTATTTCTGTTTTCCTTCAAGACAAAAACCTAACTAAAAATTCATCTCTAAGAAAAAACAAATAGACTTTTATTTTTTCTTTTCATACCAAAATGATCGAAGTCTAAACAGAAATGTGAAATCTTGGGAACATCTTTCGAATGCAAAAGGTAAGTCAGCTTCAGTATCCTATTTTCAGAATAAATCCTCATCCAGGGAAGAGGAAATGTTCACCAGGATCGCTTTACTCTGGTAAAGGCAAAACGTCTTGCTAAAGACTTTTCATGAAATGTATTGTCACCAAGCTTCCGTTTTGATATAAATATTCTTATCGCTTTAATGGGTCCAGATAATAATTCAGGAAATATCATTCTTTTGGGACCAATCTCTTTAAATTTGTGTGCATCCTTTGGCTTTTAACCTGTTCTACAAAGAAAAATGTCAATCTCTCTCTCTCTCTCTCTCTCTCTCTCTCTCTCTCTCTCTCTCTCTCTCTCTCTCTCTCTCTCTCTCTCTCTCTCTCTCTCTCTCATCAGTTAATCACAGACTTAAGAAGCATATCGTTTAGTGTTCAATAACTGTTTCACTAAAGGCTCTTCCCTTCCTCTTCTAAATTCACCCTGAAGACACCAATTAATAACCACATCATCATCGAACCCATAATAAGGATCCTTCAACAACTTTATTGCCTTTGACACCTTTGAAGAAAATCCGTTTTCCTCCCAATTGACTTTACACAGGACGAATCTCTTCCTTCACAACTCTCCTTCATTTTTTGCCTAGAATCCTGAAAGATTCTGGAAGATTATAAATCTCCTTCCAAATGACGTTTTCTTGTAAAACCTTAATAAATTATCTGAAAAACAATCTTTTAAGAACTGCAATTGTCTCTAGACAGTCTCCGTCCGTCTACCCAAAACAACAGCAAAAACAAAGTTCAAAACAAAATTCTATGCATCGCTCTCAACTTCCTTTTCAGGACTAATAAGAGATCCAGAAAGTAAGCAAAGCTTCTTTATTATTTTGTTACGAATTTATACTCATAAGTGTTATATGTTACGTTAAATTTGTTTATGTTGTATGACAAAACTTGTGAAAATTGCTTATTTTTCCTATACGTTGATGTAAGAATAAAATAATTCGTTTGTTTTTATATTAGGTTGATGTAAAAATGAAAAATAAATTATTGAATTATATATATATATATATATATATATATATATATATATATATATATATATATATATATATATATATATATATATATATATATATATATATATATATATATATATATATATGATTGTATTTGTAAACTCCAAATATCATTGTGTTCTGGAACAGGAGTTCTAGACACTTCTTATAACTATTGTACTTTGGCGCTGGCCGTCTGACGAACGTGAGTTCATGAGGATGATTCAAGAGTCAGTTTTTAGAGTGTCGCTATTGTGTAATGTTTGCCTTGAATGATCCAAAATACTCTTGAGTATTGTTCTTAATATAAAGGGACAGGTGGGTGCGTGCGTAGATTGCCCGGATGTTATTCCCAGATAGGGCTCTTAGACAGTCAGTCATAGCCCCCAAGGTGGAAGACCCAACCAATGTGGTCAGTGTCTTGCCAGATCTTGGCTCATGACAATCTGCTCAAGTGTATTGCTCCGACGAGAGCAATCTTACTTTTCAACGTTACTAGACACATATGCAAAACAATCAGCTCGCCCAAGAGCATACACAACCAAAACAGGCCCTGAGACAGGACGTACAGTTGCTCAGCCCCGAGAGCATTAGCTTGCCCAAGAGCATACACAACTAAAACAAGCCCTCGGGAAGGACGCACAGTTGCTCAGCCCCGAGAGCATAACTGTTGGCGTGGACGTGCAGTCGCTCAGCCCCGAGAACATGACCGCAGTGACAGGAGTGGGAGTGACAGAGCTAGGATCAGTGGAATTCTGACATGGAGGCCTGGAATGTGGAGCTCTTCAGGGCTTAGGTGGCTGTGTCTTGGCAGCTGCGGCAGTGGTAGATGGGACGTTCTGTAAGCTCTCAATCTTCTAAATTCTTCAGGACACCTCCTGTTCCAGGCGTGGTGAGATCCACCACACTTCGGACACTTCGGATGAGTCTCTAACCCGTCCTTGTAGGCGTCAATGCATTCTTGAGTGGGATGCCAGCGACTGCAGACTCCACACACCGTTGAATTCCTGCAGTTCTCCTTGTGGTGGCGAAAACGTTGGCAGTTGAAGCAGCGTAGCGGGTCGATGTCTAAGTCCTCTATGGGGATAATTCCCCATAGTCTGAGGTCCAGTGACAGTGGGATTGGCCCAATGAATATGACTGTGACCTTCCGGGTAGGCTGCTTATGGCAGCCCAAATAGCATTCAGCATGGGCAACATTACTGCAGTCAGTTATGAAGATCAGTAGAATTTTGACAAAATAGTTGGAGACAACTGCTTTCCTCAATTTCTCGGCAGGATCAAGATAGGCTTGGGAGGTTTCCTTGTGAGAAAGGCTGGCACTATCCTGATCCTTGGTTGTAATGATCATGTCATCCTTTAGATTGACTCTAGCAGAGATCTTTATTCCTGGGTTCGAGGCTGCAATGGCAACAACCGCTGCATAGGAAGGTACACCTTCCATGGAAGGTAACTTGAATTTTGGCTGGTGCTCTGGATTCTTAGGGGTGGGCCCCAGTTTTGGAGCAGGCTCAACAATTAAAGTGAGTGTAGCAGTGGCTTTAGCAAGATCTGGAGTAGGCCCAACAGTTGGGGTGAGTGTGGCAAGTAGCTGTGTTAGGCAGGATGTGCAATTGCAGTCTGGCTGATGTGCCTCAGCCAGAGCAGGAGAACAAGTGTCTTTGGAAGGATCCAGGTCCCTGGCTGACGCTTCTTCTTCTGTTGTTGGAGTGCTAGTAGGTAGTGTGGCAGTGAGGTGGCAGTAGGAGGTTTCACTGTTGTTCCATTCTTTTTCTTCTTTGCAGGTGGCATCCTCATTGGTTGAGGAGAGGGGTCAAGAACAGGAAGACCCCGTTCCTGAAAATATCTATTATGTGCAGCCTTGATGCTGTCGATATCTGGATTTGGTTTAAAACTGAGCCATCTAGGTGGGTTGCCCATGGTCTTCAGCATCTTCTGGAGAACTTCTGGGGTATGGAAGTGTGGGATCTCAATGTTGATGAGCTTCAGAGGTAAGGCTTTCTTGTGCAACGAATGCTCCCTATTCTTTTTAATGATAAGTCGATTTACGATGTCGTGGTACAGATTGCAATCATTGCATCTGCACCATATCTTGTGCTGGACACAGTCCCAATCAAACTGCAAGCTTAGCTCTGCAGCCAGCTTGAGAGCAGAGAACACAAATTTTCCATTTTGATCATAGTATGCAGTGCATTCCTTGCATTTTTTCCTGTCAAAATGACAAAATTCTTGACAATGCTTTTGTTACTTGCTATAGCAGAAACAACAGATGAAGGTGCCGCGATAAGAGCTCATTGGAAAGTCGACAGTGTATGTCAGAGCTGCAAATTTCTGCCACAAAACTGTCAGGGAACTGTGTGTCCCCTGTGCTGGGTAGGAGAGTTCTTGAGCTGGCAGAAAGATCATTGCTTGCTTTGTAGAGTGTACAGCCTTGTGCTGGACACGGGCTCTTACATTGGCTGCCCATTTTAGAAATTAGGGGGAGGCAGAAGCGAGAGAGACCTGACTGAACGCTCCTTGTGTTAGAGCCATTCTTCAGTTACACCCTCTGTGACTCAGGCCTTAAGTGACTACACAAACCGATAAAGTATTTTGAAGAAGACAAAGAACACTGAATCAGTATTCATCATTAGAAGAAGGAGCCATATTTCTTTCTTTCAACATTTTATGTCTGAAACTACTCAATGCCATCTGTCTCTTGCTTTATAAATCTTTGGAAAGTCAACTCGTCCTACTTGGTAACAACTTTCGTTCGTTCGTTGTATTGTAGCCAACAATTCCTGTTGGTTCGGGCCTTTCCCTTTTCGACTCTTAGGTAACCTATAAAATACAGGTTGGTTGTTAAACAAAAGGAAATTTGAAAGGTTTTTAGTTGTAGAGACAGATGCGAACAGAGGAAGGATGATGGTGGTAGTGGAAGGGGACATTCATGTCACAGATAGTGGTAGTTTGAAGGGGTTGTCATACCTTTGAAACGTAGAAAAGTGTTGCAGGTAGGGTTGTCCAACCTTTTACTCCCTAGGGTCCCTACGTAATATTTTAGTAGTTGAAAAAGTTATAGAAAAATGCAGGGGGTGACATGTTTAGGGCCTACGGTGAGAGGATGATATGAATTTAGATGAGGGTTTTAGAGGTTGTTACCTCAGTGGAGGTAGGTTTGACAGCAATTGTCTGTGGATTTCTATGTTTTCGACAATTGCTTTTACCAATGTGGCTGCAGGCTGCCTGGCGTGTTGGGAGTTGATGTCCGCTTGAAGGTTATCCCTCAGTTATGCTGTTTCCCTACATTCTAGCAGGTAGTGCAGGAGGGCCTTTTTTGTTGTGACGTCATAATATTCACAGGGTCTTTCATTATTATTTTCCAACATCTCCCAATTTGCTTTATACCCCAGCCTGAATCTGTGGATGAATATAGCCTGCTCTCTTGGCATGTTTCTGTCAATGGGGAAGGCACTAGATCTGAGGCCCATGTGTACCTATACTCTGTCTATGTGTCTGGTGCTTTTGGCTAGTTCATCTGCTTTCTCATTCCCTGGTATTCCAATGTGACAGGGAATCCAGTTGAGAGTCAAAGATCTGCCTCTTTAATTGTGCTTATATAGGAGTGCTTTGATATCAGCTATTAAAACCTTGATTTCTTTGTTCTTTTCCTGTTCCAAGGCATGCATTGATGAACTTGAGTCAGTATGAATGACTACGGGTCCTTCATTCTCAATGGAGCGTTTTAATGCTTGTTTTGTTGCCACAAGCTCTGTCTGCATGGTGGAGGCATTGTAAGATGTTCTCCAGCAGGCCGAAAAGTTGTTGGGGTATTAAAGCCAACACTTGTTGTTGGCACGGGCCTTTCCCTTGGTTGGCCCGTAGGGGAAGAAAAGTTATTGTAATATACTGCAACTACTGTTGACTGAATACCAGGATCTTAAGTACTGCCAGTGTAGAAGGTCTGCGCCCCTGCCGTGTTTATACTCTTGATTGATTCCTGGGCTACAGTTCTTAGCTCCACGGACTCTTCTTGCTTGCTTGCTTGCTTGCATGATTTCCCAGCCATTAATGCTGGACACGGGCTCTTGCGTTGGCAGCCTATAAAGGACATTTTACCGTTAGGTTTGGTATGCTGTGAGTATTCGGTGAATTTTTTACTATGTTGTAAATATTTATGGTAAATCTTGAATATAGTTTTATTTTCTGTTTACTGGATATTATTTTCATATAGCCGGAAATTTTTTGCTATTGTTTTAAAAATCTTTTTGAGTAGATTTTGCATAATCTACGTCGTGTACAATAGATGAACGTAACAGAATTGGCTGCCTGGCTGGGATCTGAATTGTTATTCTGTATGTAATTCCAACATCATTTGTGAAGTAAACGTATGTTGTTACTTGTTAAAATAGCAAGCAAACATGTCAGAGTTTAATACCATCAGGTTTTTTGACGAATTTTGTGAGGATCCACAAGTTGAGAAGTTAAGTGATCTCAAGAAATCTAACTTAGTGAGTTTAGGCAAACATCGTGAGCTTAATGTTAAAAATTCAATGAAGAGAGAGGATATTAAAGATGTTAGTTAAAGATTTGGTTGAAGACGATGTGTTACCTCAGGATGTGTTAGATACGATGGATAGAGAATCGATGTGTTCTGATTTACCTGCTTTGGAACTTGAAAGGCTTAGAATAGATGCTCGTTTAAGAGAAAAAGAATTAGAAGCTCAGGGTAAGCGTGAGAGAAGAGAAGCAAAGTTCAAACGTGAGTAATTAGAAGCAGAATTAAAACGTAAATAATTACAAGGGAGGTGAGAGCCAAATATAGGAAAGCTCAAAAAAAGCTTCATGAGCTTAATGTTAAAAAAGGAGTTAGAACTTGAAAAAATTAAGCAGACTTGTTCTAGTGATCCTGATAATTCTAGGCAAGTAATTTTTAATGAAGATTGATTTGTACCTCCTTTTAATGAAAAGGATTTAGATGAATATTTCGTCTGTTTTGAGACAAAAGCGAAGAAATGTAAGTGGTCAGCAGAAAATTGGGCTTACATGCTATAAGGAGTTTTGTGTGGCAGGCAAAAATACTTTATTCTTTTATTCTTGAGTATAGAGTAGCCTATGTGATTATGAAATCTTGGAAAATGCTTTTTTTACCAGCATATGAATTAACCCCAAAGCTTAGAGGATGAAGTTTAGGAGTTGGACAAAAAAAGGTAAGCATACATATGTTGAATTTAGTAGAGAACAATCAGATTGGTTTGATAAATGGTGTAAAGCAGCAGAGTGTAGGGATGATTTTGATAGATTAAGAGAAATTATTCTAATTGAACAGTTTAAGAATCATGTTAGTGAGAACATTAAGGTTTCCTTAAATGAAAGAAAGTTATCTACCCTTTGCGTTGCGAAACTGCTGTATGTGCTGATGGTTTTATACTGGCCCACAAAGAGTCTACGTCTAATGATAAAAGGTTTAATAGATAAAAAGAATATAGTAATACAGATAAGCATACAGGTACTGATGATGTATATCGAATGTCTAATTTTTATTTGCATGTCAAGTCTCAAACCAGTAGTTTCAATACCAATTGTATTACTAGCAGTTCTGTAGTATGTAATTATTATAAGAAACCATGTGACACAGTGTCTGAATGTTTTAAGTTGAAAAGGAAAGAAGAAGATAAAAGTGTGGCTCTTGTAACTCTACCAAAGTCTCGTTGAGGTTAACATTATAAATAACCATGTTTATTTGACAGGAAGCCTGTTAATTCTAGTGTTTGTTTCAGACCTGTTGATAATGTTTACAAGCCATATACTGCTAAGGGTTTTATTGCAGTTTATGGTGGCTTACTACACCCTGTTTGTATCATGTGTGATACTAGTTGTGCCCAGTCATTTGTTTTGAGGCACCTTCTCCCTGTGACTGAGCATTTGTTTATTGGAAAGTAAGCTCCCATTCAAGGGGTTAGTGTTCAACTTAGCCTTCACTTGCATTGTATGGATCTTCACTGTGACTGGTTATTAAGGCTGTTGTTGTTGGTATGGAATGGGAGTTCTAAATACTTCTAATAACTAGGCCTAATGTACTTTGGTGCCGGCCGTCTGACAAACGTGAGTTCAACAGGACGATTCAAGAGTTGGACCCTGGCAGGTGGCTATTGCACAATGTTAGTCTTAATGATCTGAAATTCTCTAGAGTATTGTTCCCAATATAATAAGACAGGGGGAGGCATATTTCCCCAGGGGGGAATTTCGGACGGGGAAAATACCAGACCGTTACACCGGTTCTAAGGACCACTAAAAATGAGAAGTTAAATTAATGTGTGGGGAATGTTTCCAGGAAAACCTCCAAGCTCCAAAGTAGAGCGCCAACACTGTCATATTCAACAAACCTGAGAGATGTAACAAACACTGTTTGCTAACCATAGACACGTTTCTTAGAGATACAGTTTTAATTTGATTTACATCTTGAAGGGTAGCATTGAAATAAGTTTATATTATTAAGAAATATGTTCAAATCGCAGCTGTTAATAAAAATATCTCTAACCGACAAAAACTAAGTGATTCCTTTTTGCAATGAAGTAAGTCTAGATAAGAGGCGTTAATTTTCCCTCTTGAGTCAACTTGAAGGTTTCAAGAGACTAAGAGGAAAGAAAAGAGATTCAGTTTATAACCATTTGTAAACAACAGAAGAGAGAATTTACATCTACTACTAATGGTGATTTCGTTTTGTAGTAACTGACTGTTATATTACTAACTAGCTAATACCAATTCCCTAATATCGCAAGAGGGTCTGCCTTCTCTTTTATTCTTCTCCTCTACTTCTCTTTCTCCCTATTTCCTTAATCTTTCCCATCCCGAGTACCTGCCTTTAAGCTATAAACTGGATTGTATCCAGTGGTACTCTTCCTTTCCCCATATTCCCCACTTCCCTATTCTTATTATCATTGGTCAGTAACTGACTACATCGATGTAGGCAAGAGGTTTCATTCAAAAAGAATCTTAATAAGCTTTTTCTTATACTTCAAAGTAGATATTATTCCGGTAAATTTACAGTTTCATCCATTATGGGGAAACTGGAATAAAAATAAATTTGTTGCATCAAAAATAGTGTAGTTCCAACGAATTTAACGTTTATTTTGACCGCAAACCATCCGATTTGGAGATTTACTAAGTTGTTCTAGAATGCAGAAAGACCCTACTTCATCCCAACAATTATGGGGGACACCAGGTGGGAACCGGGGTTTTGGGTGGGGGGGGGGGCGTCAAATGATATTTGCAATAAATGAATACTTATCCTTCCACCACCCCTCCCCCTATACCCCTATCTAGCCCTACCGGGGGGGGGGGGGTGCTCCGCCCCCCCTGCGACCCCCCTTCGTCCCCCCCTTAAGGCCACAGTGATTTTCAGGGCATTACTGAACCTAATAAACCCACCTAACCTAGCCTAGGGGCTCTGTACCCCTACCTAGGGGCCCTGTACCCCTACCTAGGCCTACCGGGGGGGGCTCCGCCCCCCCCCCCCTGCGTCCCCCCCTTAAGGCCACAGTGAATTTTGGGACACTACCGAACCTAATACAACCACCTAACCTAGGGCCCTGTACCCCTACCTAGGCCTACCCCTGTGAGGCCACCCCCCCCCTTACAGCCACTACCTAACACATCCATCAAACCAAATCCAAAGGGATGGTACTGCTGCATACATCGATATACTATCACCATTATAATATACTCTATAAATTAATGAAGCTTACCTTAAACTGTTGGTTCATCAAGATGTGCTGCTGCTTTGAGGAAAACGTGAAGCCGTTGGGAATGTTCCTTGACATGCAGGACAATTTTGATTTTGTAAAATTAAATTGTGTCTCTGGCACAAATGCACTAGTTTTTCAACAAATTCATTGTAAGTTACGAAACAGTCAGGACAAGAAAATGGAATTTCAACTTCTCGTGCAACATGAGATGACGCCCTTTCTATGGTCTCAATGTCTAAAAACGAAATGAAATGCCTGGGAAGATATTGTATTGTGGCGCTGTTGTATTGTCGCGCTGTGATTGGCCAAACATGTATGACGTCATAGTGGACAGGCGCTCTGATTGGCCAAACGTGTAAGACTTCATAGTGGACTAGTTTGTCAGCGGATTATAGTGGTTACAGGGCTCATTTAAGCAAATACAAGACACAGTCAACAATAACAACAGACTTAGAAAATATCTGGGAGGAAGACATGAGTAGCGTGAGTTTGATCGTCGATATATAAAGAACTAGGCATTTGCGACAGATAATATTTTACAGAAATACTACAAAAAACTTGCTTTACACGGGAAATGTATTATTATAATAGATTTCCCATAATGGATGAAACTGTAAATTTTCCATTATTCCTTACAAGTAGATCAATTGGAGAGCATCGTCACTGAAGGAAGGAACCCAATTATTACCACTTGACCTACAATTAGCTGGATTGGAATCAAGTCAAAAGAATGAAATCCCCGTTAAATCCGGTTCTCTTAGGGAGATGCGATAACGCACAAACTATTGTAATATAGAGGGGGTTTTGGAAGTTAGCATCAAGAGTTGATTAATTAGCTGGTAGGCTGCAGACAGTGTTGCCATTTCAGGATGATGTGATAAGATGTAAGCTCAATACTTTATAGTTCCTCTTTGATACAATTTCTTTGAAATATTTTTTGAACTCTTGCGTATGAATAATCATTTAATTTTCAACAGACTGATATATATATATATATATATATATATATATATATATATATATATATATATATATATATATATATATATATATATATATATATCTGTTGCTTTTTACCATTTAGTACATAAAATAATGAAACAAAAGCTTTTTTGCAATTAGCATTAAGGTCTTCTGTCAGATTTAATTTACATAAAGCTAAATTATCCAAATTCAAAATTGTTTCTGGATATCCATCAACCATTTTGTTCCTGGACCAAGCATTGTTCAATATCTCTTATAAATACTGTTACCAAATGATGTATGAATAAAATGGATATGTTGGTCTTTCTGATTCGATGCTACAAAGCTGGAGAACAATATTTGGTCATTTCAAATCAAGTATGAAATTTAAAATTCTTATCAATGATTATATCACAATCAATTAAGATGGTTTTCACTATTATGAAAACATATTGGCACGAAACTAAAATGATTCTTTTTTAAATTTTATGTTTTGAAGAAAACTCCTTGGTTCCATCTTAATTATTTTCTTTTTACTTATTACAACATTTATTTTTTTAACCTATTATAGAGTTATTCGTTGAATACATTTAATTAAATAGATATGAATATGAAAGGGATCGAGGTATCTTGGGAAACAATGGTTATACTCTTGATAATTAATTTGGTGGAATGGACAAGGGTTGGGGGTTGGAAGTCAAAATGCAGAACAACTGCTGTACCATTGAGAAGAACGAAGTGGTTTTTGTCTCTAAAAAAACATTATTTTCCACTCAATGAATAAGTGCTCAAACCAGCTTTTCTTCTTGTTGCATTTTGAGCCTTAGTTTTAAACTCTGTCTCTCAAAGATTTGTCCTAAATTCACTGCTGGTACGACTCATTTACATTGAAGGTTCATAATAATCACATGATACGTTCATATTAACTTTGTTAATGAATAATCAAACGCCAACTGACCACCGCAGCCATTTTGAAGACTCTCCCATGCCCGTTGGTGAGAAAGCAATGGGAGGCCAAAATTCACAAGTAATTTACGCAATGTATACCCAAAAGGGTAAGCAATAATAATTCGTCGTAATAGATGAATTCAAAAAGAATGCTCAGATGGTTGGATAATCTTGATCCGACTATTTCTAAAATTTTGAAATTCTTTTTCTCAAACTATATATGTAAATTATCACTAATTTTTCGTAAATATTACCCCAAAAATGCAATCAATTTCTTAACGAATAATTATAAAAACAAAAACTTAAAAGGTAACAATAGGCCAGGCTGTTCAAGAGTATATTATTACACAGTCACTACATATATAGTTCCACTGACTGATATTGGCCGGGAAAGTTCCGTCTCGGACTGTGAGTCAGCCACTGATCAGGCACAACTCTCCTGCAGATATAGTTTCCCTGACATTTGCTCCTTCATGAGGGTGTCTTGTGGTATGGTGGCAACGTCATTCTGACATAGATGGAAAAACCAGTGTTCGTTTCTCCCAACTAACGAGGGAAAAAGTTTTTGCTGCTTTTATTAATAATAATCTTATCATTAGCTAAGACACAACATAGATTAGCAGGAAATTCGTAGTCTACACAACTATGTATAATGAATAACAGAATAAAGATTTTATTGTTTCATTTTATTTGTTCTTTGTTATTGTTTTGTTTCAGTTTAATCTTTACTTCTGCTATCCGTTTTCAAGCTTTGGTATTGTAATATCCTGGTTTTCCAGATAATTGAATCTCTGACTGACACACGAATTGGTAACAATAATTACAAAATGAAAAATTATAACACCAAAGTTTGAACTTCCAAAATATCGATAAATAGATTCTAAGACTTAAGAAGAACATTCATAATGTGGCTACCATTTTCACTAAAACTTCTCTTAAACTAAGATTAAGCAAGACCGAAGCAAACTGAACTGTTGAGGGCTTCGCAGTATACTCTGTATCCCTACACAACAAAACAAAGTTTCCTTATTCCTGTTTCTATAATTTTCTTTTAATTTCAGCATATTCAACCTTGTTTTCATAACCATTACTGCCTCATTATTGTTAACTTCTTCCATGTAATCTCTTCTACCGTTACCATTCACAAACCTCAGTTTGGTCATCTCTACTTTCTTTTCTCTATTTTCTTTTTTGATTTCATTTGCCACTTTACTTATTATTTCTTTTTTTTTCACTTTTCATACTTTCTTACTTCTTCAATTTTTTATATTATATTTATTGTACATTTCTATGATACTTTTTTCACTAACATTCCCCATATGGTTCTCTTATTTGGACAGCTATATGTACCTGGGAGTTGTCATAGATAAACAACTAACCTTCAAGGAGTAAATCAATTACCTAAAGGAAAGATCAAATGGAAAACTTACAGCCATGAGATATTTGTCTTCTCTAAAGAACGGAGCAGATGAGCATATACAGAAGAAGTACAACCTAGCCTGTACCAGAACACTGGCGGACTATGCTGCTCTTACCCTAACAAAGCTGACAGAGGCCCAAAAAGTTACTCTAGAAAAAATACAAAATGATGGCATGAGACTCATACTATGAGCACCCATACGGACAAGGCTGTGCAATATCAGGCTTGAAACCAACTTGCTGACTTTAGAAGACAGAATTGCACAGAGAACTGCAAGCACAAGGCAAAAATGTTTCTCTCTGACAGAGACTCCATAGCAAAGAATAGATGAAGAGAAGAACACACAAAGCACCCTGAGATCCAGACCTAAAGCTCCTATGGCAAGGACCACATTGATAATCTAAAGAGCCTTGGAATAGCTGAAATAATACTGCAACTGAGCCCAGACACAACCCAAGAAACACATCACATCCCACCCTGGAAAAGGGAAATTGCACCTTTCAGATATAGGCCACAAAACTTCCAAAAGCAAAAGAAGATTGCACAATGGAGGAACTAGGAACAGCAGCCAAGAAGGCATTCCGAAAAATATAAATTGCAGGGCCTCAGACCTATCACATAGATGGCACTGTGAATCTTGAAATTCAAACAACAGGAGCTGCAATAAACTCCAACAACTTTGTGGCTTGCTGGAGAATATCCAACAATGCCTCCACTATGCAGACAGAGCTTATTGCAATAAAGCAAGCACTGAAATATTCGTTTGAAATCGAAGAAAGACCAGAAGTCATCCACAGACTAAAATCCCCAATGCAAGCCTTGCAACAAAAAAGAACAAAGAAAAAAAAAGGTCTACTAGCTGATATCAAGTCACTACTATATCAGCACAATGAAAGAGGCAGACCTGTGACTCTCTACCTGATTCCCAGTCATATTGGGATACCATGGAATGGGAAAGCAGATGAGCTAGTCAAATGCACAGATACATAGACAGGGTACAGGTGCTCATGCAGTTGGAACTTCAACAGACTAATAACAAAATAAAGCCACAGCTCAAAGAGAATAGGATCAAGGTCCTACACAAGTGGATAGAAAATAACTCCCCTTCAGCCTGGTGGTACAAGTGGGCCACAGATCTGGTGCCTCTCCCCATTGACAGGCACACACAAAGAGAGCAAGCTGTATGTATTCGCAGACTCAAGCTGCGGTAAAAAGCCTCTTAGGAGACTGTAGAACACAGTGTAAGACCATGCAAATACAGTGAAGAGATACAGCAATAGGCCCTTCTGCACTACTCGCTATAATGTAGGGAGACAGAATATCTAAGGGGTAACTTACATGGCATTTAACTCACAAAATGCCATGCAAACTGCAGCCACACTGGTAAAAACAATTGTTGAGGATATTGAAACCCATAGACAATTGCTTTAAAAACCTACCTCGACCGAGGTAATGTAACCTCTAGAGGTTCATTCAACTTCATCTCATCCCCTCACTGTAGGGCCCTATACACATCATCTGTATTCTTCCATACATTTTTCTACAACTAAAATACTCTTCAGGGACCCTAGGCCCTAAATTTCTCAAACTACCACTATCCATGGCATGATGGAAACCTTCCACTACCACCATCATCCTTCCTCTGTTCACATCTGTCTCTTCAACTATAAACCTTTTAAATTTCTATTTTAAACAATTGACCAACTGATTTTTTTTTCAGATTACCTACTGGCCGAACAGGGGAAAGTCCCGTGCCAACAGGAATTGTTGCCTTTAATACCACCACAACAACAACAGATCTCCCACTACTTTCTTAACTAGCTGTTTGTCATCTGATGTTATGTTGTTATGAAATAGCATCACCCTTTTATACTCTATTCTATTTTCAATTGGCCATATTCCTGTTTCTGCTATTAGCCCACAGTATGATGTGGTAGCAACCTCTTCAAAAATTCATTTCATGATTTTGCATTGTATACTCTCTAGTTCTTTCATTTCATTTTTTAAACTCCGTGTCTCAATATTTTGCTACCAATGTAGGTACTACTACTGTCTAGTAGACCTTTATTCTCATTAGCAATACCATTAGATTTCCTACTTTGTTACTGTCTCCATACTTCCTAACTTCTCATACCATGTATTATATTTTAACTTCCCTTGTGCTTCTGCTGAGACTATGGATTCCTTTTTCTGAGTACCATTCTCCTAAGTATTTATATTCCTAAACTGTTACTATTCTTCCATTTCTAACCACCACATTCACCTTTTTAACCACTTCTTTTTTGTACACCGCAGACTTCTGTTCTTCCAAACTACGGCAGATGCTAATGGCTCTTTCTACTGTGTAACGATTGTTTCTAGGGAATATTATATCATCTACATAAAATAAGGTTTCTATTTTAATATTTCTACTCAGGGTTATCATCGTTTCCCTTAATGAATTATCTTTATCCGGTGACTATTGAACATAACTATGGTTCAAATACTGTTCCCTGTTTTACGTTTCCTTCTATCCTAATTTCCTCTGTATATCCAGTGGGGCTCTTGATAATTGCTTAGCCCCTTCTCAGGGGAGAGTGGGGGGGGGGCACCAAAATGTCGTCCCCTGTATAATCATTCTGAGACAGAATTGAAGATTAGCATCCTTTAAATTCAAGAAACATCTTGCTTATAAATAGTTTTCTGCTTGAGACAAGTATAGCTCATCGCTTTCCTTTGTAGCAGACTAAGCATAGAAATGGGAACATCCGAAAAGCAAATCTTCCTTAAGACTAGCTAAGAATGAAAGGACAACTGATTATCTTTTCGATAGTCAGAAAAATCATTACATGTGAGAACTGCAGCCACACTGGTAAAAACAATTGTTGAGGATATTGAAACCCATAGACAATTGCTTTAAAAACCTACCTCGACCGAGGTAATGTAACCTCTGGAGGCACGGGACTTTCCCCTGTTCGGCCCATAGGTAATCTGAAAAAAAAAAAATCAGTTGGTCAATTGTTTAAAATAGAAATTCAAAAAGTTTATAGTTGAAGAGACAGATGTGAACAGAGGAAGGATGATGGTGGTAGTGGAAGGTTGCCATCATGTCATGGATAGTGGTAGTTTGAGAAATTTAAGGCCTAGGGTCCCTGTTGGGCAAGAAGAACAGCAACAAGAAAAGGAATAGAAAAAATCAATATTCGATGTATATATAATTTGGAAATACAATGTCCGTTAAGAGGCTACGATAAGCAATTTGACCCATGATTACTGAAACATCCATGATTACTAAAACATCCATGATTATTGAAACATCCCGGACTTCATCAAATGCATGATCTGCTGGTACCGTCGGGAATTGAACTATCGGTAATTGATTACCAAACATGCAGGTCATCTCAGCCTTGGGAAAGGAAAGGTCCTTCAGTTCCAGAAAAGGAAGATAAAGGGCATCTTTTTGAGAGCTTTTCTGGAAACCTCTTACCCAGTGTCAGAGCATCTTCTGACTTCGAACTTGAACGTCCAAGGAGACGTCAGTAGCATAGATGCTGGTGTGAAGGAGATCCGTGTAAACCTGGCATCTGGGATGTTCTTAGATTGCAACAGCTCCATTAGAAACATGACAATTAGTATATTTGTGGCAGGTCTTGTCACGACAGGGGGACTTGACCCGCCTGGTACAGGCGACCTATAAAGAAGAGACATTTCAATGACTACATACTAGTTAGCATCAGAACAGTGGATAAAGCATTCCTATGGGTTAGAATAAGTAGACTCATGGAAAAGCATCCAAAGACCTGTGGCACCTCGCCAAACATATAGTATAAGTGGAAAATGAAAACAGCCACCCTAGGGCACCTGAGAACACTATACAACTTCCAGAAGGACCTTCAAGACTGCAGCTCCCCGTCATGACGAATCAACAGCATGGGAGGATAGTCAGTCTCACCCAATCATTGATGTTAGGTGAAAGAAGAAGGGGATGGTGCATGAGTGAAAGTTTACCAGGCATGGCCGACGGCTATCGTGTGATAGCCGAAGTCAATGATGATAAAACCGCCCAAGAAACATCAAGGATGATGGGGTAATACTATAAACATACCACGTCTTAAAAGAATATTGTAAAACATATTCTTCCAGTGATATGACTGAATAACTAAGCATTTCTGATCAATTTCGTAACATGATGTAAAGGCATTGGACCCATTCCAGCCTCGGAAAAATAAAAGCATGCAAATAAACAAAAAAAAAAAAAAAAAAAACAGGGTGGAAATGCGAAATTCTCCAACAGACAAAAAAAGGTTACTCAACTTAGTCAATGAGGAAAAAGCTGAAGCATCCATGATCGAAAATCATTAAAAAAGCCAAGAAAAATCGGCAGAATCTCTCCATGATTGTGACTGCGAAGGGGAAGGGATCCACAAGAAGCGTATTAGTTGTAGCACATTGAGATCGTGAGTTGTAGGCTTTCTTGCAAACATATCTTACCCTTACCTTATCCTTCAAGACAAGGTTAACTCTATTTAAGTAGGGATAACTATGGCTTGTTATTAACACGTCCCTGATTTATACGCGATATCTCTTGGGAAATTCGCTCAGAGTTAAAATTTCTCTAGTATATCACTTGCAGAAATATACCAAGAAGAAGCTGCCAAAGGAATTTCCATCAGGACGACATGGCTGGAGCCCAAAAAAGTCAAAGATGAAATAATACTGATGGTTTAATGTTACATTCAACTATTGTACACAATGTAGGTTATGCAAAATCTACTAATAAACTTTACTAAACAATAACAAAACATTACCAGCAATACGAAAATAATAGCCAGCAAAGAGAAAGTATAACTATATTTAAGATTTATCATATTGTAAATATTCACAGTATTACACAAAAATCCACCCAATACTCACAGCATACCAAAACTAATGGATAAATATATAAAGTTGTTACCAAGTAGGACGAGTTGTAATTCAAAACTTGTATAAAGCAAGGGACAGATAGTGTTGAATAGTTTTAGATATAAAATATTGAGAGGAAGATATATGGCTTCTGTTTCTAATGATGAAATCTAATTCAGTTTTCTTTGTCCTCAAAATAATTTATTGTTGTGTGTAGTCACTAAAGTCTAGACTCACAAAGGGTGTAGCTGAAGGATGTCTCCAAACACGAATAGTGTTCATTCAGGTCTCTCTTGCTTCTGCCTCCCCTGATCTCTCATTACAGGCTGCCAACGTAATAGCCTGTGTCCTGTACAAGGCTGTACATTCTAACATGCAAGCAATGATCTCTCTACCAGCTCAAAAATATGCCTAGCTAGCATAGGGGACACCCAGCTCCCTTGCCAGCTTGCTGGCCGAAAGTTTCAGCTCTGACATAGACTGTCGACTTTCCAATAAGGTCTTATAGCAGAGCCTTCATCTGATGTTTCTGCTATAACAAGGAGCACCAGCACTGTCAAATCTGTCATTTTGACAGGAAAAAATGCAGGAAATGCACTTCATACTATGATCACAATGGAAAATTTATGTTCTTTGCTCTCAAGCTGGCTGCAGAGCTGGGCTTGCAGCATGATTGGGACTGTGTCCAGCACAAGATATGGTGTAGATGCAATGATTGCAATCTGTACCACGACATTGTATATTGACTTGTCACTAGAAGGAATAGGGAGCCTCCGTTGTACAAGAAAGCCCTACCACTCAAACTCATCAACATTGAGATCCCGCACTTCCACCCACCAGGAGTGCTGAAGACCCTGGGCAAGCCACCTAAATGTCTCAGTTTTAAACCCAATCCAGATATCGACTGCATGAAGGCGTCACCTAATAGATATTATTAGGAACATGGTCCTCCTGTTCTTGACCCCTCTCCTCAACCAGTGAAGATCCCACCTGCCAAGAAGAAAATGAGTGGAACAACAGTGAAACCACCTACTGCCACCTCTACTGCCACACTACCTAATAGCACTCCAACAACAGAAGAAGCATCAGCCATGGACCTGGATCCTTCCAAAGACACTTGCCCTCCTGCTCTGGCTGAGTCACATTAGCCAGACTGCAATTGCACATCCTGCCTAACACAGCTACTTGTTGAAGTCACTGCCACACTCACCCCAACTGTTGGGCCTACACCAGAACTTGCTAAAACCACTGCCACACTCACTCCAACTGTTGGGCCTGCTCCAGAACCATGGCCCACCTCTATGGATCCAGAGCATATGCCAAAATTCAAATTGTCAGCAGCTATGCAGCGGTTGCTGCCATTGCAGCCTCAAGCCCAGGAAGAAAGATCTCTGGCAGAGCCAGTCTAAAGGGTGACATGATCATCATCCCTAAGGATCAGGATAGCACCAGCCTTCTTCATAGGGAAACCTCCCTGACCTAACTTGATCATGCCAGGAAACTATTCTGTCATGATTCCACTGTCCTTCATAACTGAATGCGATAATGTTGCCCATGCTGAATGCCATTTGGGCAACCATTAGCAGCCCATCAGGAAAGTCAGTCACCTTCATTGGGCCAATCCCACCATCACTGGACATCGGACTGTGGGGAATTTTCGTTATAGAGGACTTATACATCGACCCACTACGCTGTTACAACGGTCAACGTTTTCACCACTACAAGGAGGACTGCAGGAGCTCAACGGTCTGTGGAGTCTGCATCCACCGGCATCCCACCCAAGAATGCATTGACACTCACAAGAACGGATTAGAGACCCATCCAAAGTGTCCCAACTGTGGTGGATCTCACCACGCCTGGAACAGGAAGTGTCCTGAGAAACTTAAAAGATTGAAAGCATTAAGCTACAGACCATCCCACCTGCCACTACAGCAGCTGTCCTGCCACAGCCACCTAAGCCCCAAAGTGCTCCACGTTCCAAGCCTCCTCAACGTCTTTCCCCTGATCCTGATCCAGTCACCCCTACTCCTGTCACTGCGGTCATGCTCTTGGGGCTGAGCGACTGCAACTCTATGCCTACAGTTATACTCTCGGTAATGAGCGACTGTACGTCCTTACTGAGGGCCTGTCTAGGTTGTGTATGCTCTTCGACGAGCTGATTCTCTTGCATGTGTCTATTAACTCTGAAAAGTAAGATTGCTCTGGTCGGAGTAATACACTTGAGCAGATTGTCGACCACACCTGTCAGGTCTTCCACCTTTGGGGGCTATGACTGACTGTGTAAGAACTCCGTCCCGGAATAATGTCTAGGCAATCTACGCAAGCAAGCACATGTCCTTTTATATCAAGAACAACACCCTATAGAATTCCGAAGCATTAAAGACTAACATTACGTAATAGTGAGCTACCAGGAACCCTCTCTTGAATTATCCTGTTGAACTCACGTTTATCAGATGGCCGGGCCGGGCCGGCACCGAAGTACAGTAGTTATGAGAAGTACTAGAACTCTCATTCCAGAACACAATGATATTTTGAGTTACATATACATTAACTTATGAAAATTAAAAATTCTATTATTACATTAACATATATGAAAAAAAAAACGGATTATTTTATTTTTACATCAATATACATGAAAAAATAAGCCAATATAACAAGCATTGTAATAGAATATACACAAATTTAATGTAACATACAGTATAATACTTAATGCTTATTTTATTTCTTTTTGGTGGCTGCTTTTCCATCCCCAAACAGCAGGAGAACCCCACTCTCTGCAACATCTCCTCTGTCATTTTTCCTTGTTCGTTTATAGTAACATTTAATATCACGTATTGTTCATTTACTGTTAAATTGCCACTGTTATACGACTCATGAAATAAGTAAATATTTAGTTTCCTCTTGAAAGTCTTAATGTCTTCAATCATTCGAATGTTTCATGGGAGCTTATTATATAGTCTTGGGACTGCATATTTAAAGGCTTTGGAGCCTAAAGTAGACATATATCTAGGTTCCAACAGTTTGAAGCCATCTGTAACTATTCCCGTGTAGACACGATTAGTTGGCTGCGCAGTATGTAACAATTCTCTTAAATATTTTGGATGACTGGTTCTGGTATGTTGGTGGGTCATTGTACATATTTTAAATTCAATTATCGCTTTAATCACCAGCTAGTGTAAATCGATTAGTATAGGGGTGATAATTTATCTAGGTGGGACACCTTTTAGCAGTCTTGCTCTTCTATAATTTATGCTTTTTAATTTCTTAAGTTTCACTTTTGGTAAATTATAATAGAGAGAGTTGCAGTAGTCAATCCTGGTAATAACACAGTTTATCACAAGTTTCTTTACAGAATTTTCGTCCAGATACTTTTTTATAAAGGCAATATTTCTTAGATGATGATCAACATTTTCTATGACATTATTTATTTGGGAATTTAGAGACAAGTTACAGTCAAGATATACACCTAGATCTCGAACTTGACTAGATATCGGCACTGAGTCATTATATATGTTCATTTGAATATCATTCATGTTTCTCACACAGTTTCTCTTACCCACCACCATGAATTCAGTTTTGTTCTCATTTAATTTTAGTTGTTTGAATGTCATCCATTCTCTATCGCTATCAAGGATCCGGTTGAGAGTTTCAGTAGTGTCATGTATATCATTTATGGAGAAGTAAAAGTGTGTCATCAGCAAATAGTTTAAACTATTCTTGTGTATGTATTTAATTTGTCATGCCAGACCGTAGGATTTTCTTTGGATTGGGTTTTACCTGGAGCTGCAAGAATACTGTTGGTACTTATATAAGCATCATTCAGAACCTACGGAAGAAACAAAAATACTCTCTCTCTCTCTCTCTCTCTCTCTCTCTCTCTCTCTCTCTCTCTCTCTCTCTCTCTCTCTCTCTCTCTCTCTCTCTCTCTCTCTCTCTCTAAATTTAATATTACAATTTTGTGAGATAGTTTTCGTAAATATAACTGTTTTTATGAAATCTTACAACAGAATAGAAGGACAGACCTTCCTGTTTCACCTTAAACCTAATTAAAACAAGAGACCAAATGTCTTTATAGAATGAGAAGAATTAAAGATGCAACAATTATCAACATTATAATATAGAATTAGATAAAGATATGATACAGAATTAGAAATAATTTCGTTCTCCTCGAAAGTAAAGATAGAAAAGGAAAGAAAACTTGGTTGCGAGTTCTTCTCTTTTCTGCAATTACATTCAACGGGAATAAAGTTTTCACGTTTGTATTCTATCATTCAATATCTTTACTTATTAATTACTGATGGATCAGATGGAAAGACGTTTTATCATCAAAATGATGTGTTCGAATATTTTGGGCTATTAACCCTTTAAGAATTTGTTTTTTGTGTTTATAATTATTTTTAATAATTATAAAGGAAAATTCTTATATCATGTAGAAGATTTAGTAAAAATCCACATATATAATTATGGAAAAAGAAATCAGAATTTTAAAAAGAACTTGATGTAGTTTATTGGACGTTCAGCTACTAGATGTGCCAATAAGTCGATCAAATCAGTGATATTATCAAATACCCTCAAATTTGAAGGGTAGACAATATCAAACAATTCCTGTTGTAATGAGCCATGCAATTCCACCATGCAGGCGTTAGTTATATTATCATTCCAGTTACCGTATTCTCATAGCTCGGCACACTACCTATGATCCATCAATTTCTCTCCATAATGAGAAGCATATTTCTCCCTAGCAGACCCTGTCATTGATTACCTACGGGCCGACAAAGGGAAAGGCCCGTGCCTACAGAAAGAGTTGGGTTTAATACTATTCGTTCGTTCGTAAAGTATTACAGTCAACTCTTCTTGTTGGCACGAGCCTTTCCCTTGGTCGGCCCGTACTAATACTATTATCATCATCATCCATAGCGGTCTTCAACACAATGTTAAATACGTTTTATATGTACTATTTTATCAAATAGTTACATTATAAAATGTAATTGAATACATAGTTATTTCTGTAACCATAAACACTGAGATTTGGGTTAATGCAGCATACTGACTAAAAAAAACTCGTCCCTAAATTTATCAGATTTTCCAAATTTTGGGAAAATTTCACTAGACGCAGACGCCATGACAGAAAGCCCTATAAGAATCTGTGTCAAAAAGCCTAAAGACAAAATATCAAATTAAAAACCATATATAAATACTGAATATAGATATCAAACACTAGCAATATTAAATTTCTCCATATTTTCTATATACCTATAATAATCATATATATATATATATATATATATATATATATATATATATATATATATATATATATATATATATATATATATATATATATATATATATATGACTCACAAATTGGATAAAAACCCCTAGGATCGCAAGAGGGTCTGCCCCTCTCTTTTATTCTTCTCCTGTACTTCTCTTTCTCGCTTTTGTCTAATTCTCTCCCATCCCGAGTTCCTGCCTTTGGGCTATAAACTGGATCGTATCCAGGTGTACTCTTCCTTTCCACATATTCCCCACTTCCTTTCCTTATACTTATTATATATATATATATATATATATATATATATATATATATATATATATATATATATATATATATATATATATATATATATATATGTATATATATATATATATATATATATATATATATATATATATATATATATATATATATATATATATATATATATATATATATATATATATATATATATATATATATATATATATATATATATATATATATATATATATATATATATATATATATATATATATATATCACGTTTTGGGTCTGAACAAAGAATTCATGAACTCAGCTCTGCTATTGACAGTTAAAACATCTAAAATTGCGCATGTTAACTTGCTTGCAATATACCTATCGCATGAGATTTAAAATTATGATCAATAAATGTTGATTTCATAGAATAAATAGTTAATGAGTCTTTTAAATCAGAATTATTTAAAAGCAGCTATACTTTCATTTTCCCCCGAGCCATGATAATGAAATCGCCCATTATAAACGACATGAATACCCCACCTACCAATAAAGGAAATAAGGCAACAAAAAGAACAAATAAACAGCCTTTATGATCTTGAATCCCGACAAATGAAATATATATATTAGGAAATACGATGAGGCTGAGATACCAACAAGATTTAATTCGTCATATTATCTGTGTTTGAAAGTACTTTGTGATTTCATCGGTTGGCCCTCCTGACTGGTGGATGGCCACTGGAGACGTCAGGTGTTGTGATGACGTCAAAAGCAAAGAACGCAGAAGACGAATTGGAAATTTTAAACACATTCTCTTTCACGTGTTTTTATTGCCTAAATGAATATCAGTAGTTGAGGATGTTCTTTTGCTCAAGGAAAGAATTACGAAAATGATATTTCATATCTTGCAAAAGAAAATAACACTGATCAGATTATCAGTATCCGATAATTTCTATCAATTTAGTTAGCGTTGCACAACATTACCACGTCTCCTTTAACCCTTTATTTTTTTCTCTTTTCTCTATTTGTTATATTGATATTTTTAGATTTATATTCCTTGGAATGCCGATATCCATAGTTTCCCTATTATTTCAATATTCCCTCTACATTTGGGAACTAAAGAAGGAAGCAAATATATCAGAGAAAGAAAGAAAAAATTAAGATTAGAATCAAATACGAACTCTTGAAAAAAAGAAAAAAAGAATCAGTAATAAACTAATGCAACAATAAGTGAAGGTCTGTCAACACCTTAGTAACAATATTTGATTCACAATGTTGATAAAAAGAGTTATTATTATTATTATTATTATTATTATTATTATTATTATTATTATTATTATTATTATTATTATTATTATTTAACCTATAATCATGGTTGGATAGTCAGGATGCTAAAAGGCTAAGGTCCCCAACAGGGAAAATAGCCCTGTGTTTTCGCCATGATAGCGAATGTGAAATAAGTATACTTGTGTAATAGAAAATATAGCTTTTTGGAAAAGAGTGAACTAGACTAGACGACAGAGTTGAGATCAGGCGTGAGACATGTGTTTTTCAACTAAAATTATGAAGGGACTTTTATCCCGAGTGCATCAACCTCTATAGGAAAGACTGAAGTCACTGATGCGTTGACCTAGGCACTTGGGATGTAGTGTCCCTACATCTCCACCTTGATGAATGTATAGAGCAATCTCTGAACTATCACAATACCGCATCGTGGATGTATAACGTTGTGCACAATTATTCAATGTCATTTTCATAACAACTGTAACATAGAGGATTCTAGGAACACTAATAAATCATTGTGTTATTTATTGTCAAGTTTTTAACCCTGGATAGGTACGGTGGGTCGTTTGCGACCCCGAGCGTCAAAAAAAAACAGGTTTTTCTCACGTGACTCACCCCCGTGACTGAATTTGTGGGTGATCGACCTGCAGGAGGTGTCTCCCCTACACGCTCTAGTAGTGTCCAGATGTGCATTGCTGTAGCTGTACTCCTTCCCCGATTTCTGAGACGCGTCGGGGTCGTTCGCGTCCGAGTTTACCCTTCTAGGGTAGTTTGCATAATTATCAAAGTTATTACGTATTATGAAATTGTCGTAGAATGGTGCAACTTGTATAGGTTATCAGTTGTGGAAAGTCTTGGTGGATTGTTTGGCTACCATGTGCATGTTTTTTTTTTTAGTTAAAATGTCGTTCATCACCACGAGGACCATTTTACCGCGAGTGCCCCTTTTTCATTTTTTTTCATTTTTTTGCCAAGTCATTTTTCCGTAAGATATTGCCAAATAGTGTCGTAAAACTTTTGCTTGTTTAGTGTTGGAAAGTGTGTCTAGATGATCTGGCTACCCATGCATGACTTTGTTTTTGTCAGATACGACGTAGTTATTGGTATATTGGGTATTTAACTGCGGTTACCAATTTCTGTTTTTTTTTCAATATTTGTAAAAATTACTACGTAGTAAGGAATTGCCGTATATTATTGATTTTTTTTTCATGTTTATGTGTTAGAAAGTGTGCCTTGATGGTTGGGCTAACACGTGCATGTCTTTTTTTTTATCTGAGATGTCGTATATTAGAATGTCGGGCATTTTACCGCGAGTGTCCCTTTTTCATTTTTTTTCATTTTTTTGCCAAGTCATTTTTCCGTAAGATATTGCGAAATAGTGTCGTAAAACTTTTGCTTTTTTAGTGTTGGAAAGTGTGTCTAGATGATCTGGCTACCCATGCGTGATTTTGTTTTTGTCAGATACGACGTAGTTATTGGTATATTGGGTATTTAACTGCGGTTGCCAATTTCTGTTTTTTTTCAATATTTGTAAAAATTTACTACGTAGTAAGGAATTGCCGTATATTATTGATTTTTTTTTCATGTTTATGTGTTAGAAAGTGTGCCTTGATGGTTGGGCTAACACGTGCATGTCTTTTTTTTTATCTGAGATGCCGTATATTAGAATATTGGGCATTTTTCCGCGAGTGCCCCTTATTATTTGTTTTGCATTTTTTTGCTTAGTCATGTTACCGTAAGGAATTGGCAAGTAGTGTCGCAAAACTTATATTTTTATAGTGTTGGAAAGTGTTTCTAGATGATCTGGCTACCCATGCCTATTTTTTTTTTAGCCAGATATGGCGTATATATAAGTATGTGTTCGATTTTCCTGTGATTGCCATTTTTTCGTTTTTTCCCATTTCTTTCAAAATTACTACGTACTAAGGAACTATCACAGAGTAATATTTCATTTATATGTTTATTTGTCGGAAAATATGCCTTGATGGTTTGCCTAGCACGTGGCTGAAATTTTTTTTTCTGAAATGCCGTATATTAGAATGGCCATTTTTCCACGAGTACCCCTTTTGTTTTGCATTTTTTTGCTTAGTCATGTTACCGTAAGGAATTGGCAAGTAGTGTCGCAAAACTTATAATTTTATAGTGTTGGAAAGTGTTTCTAGATGATCTGGCTACCCATGCCTATCTTCTTTTTTTAGCCAGATATGGCGTATATATAGGTATGTGTTCGATTTTCCTGTGATTGCCATTTTTTCGTTTTTTCCCATTTCTTTCAAAATTACTACGTACTAAGGAACTATCACAGAGTAATTATTCATTTAGATGTTTATTTGTCGGAAAATGTGCCTTGATGGTTTGCCTAGCACGTGGCTGAATTTTTTTTTTCTGAAATGCCGTATATTAGAATGTTAGCCATTTTTCCTCGAGTGCCCCTTTTTATTTGTTTTGCATTTTTTTGCTTAGTCATGTTACCGTAAGGAATTGGCAAGTAGTGTCGCAAAACTTATATTTTTATAGTGTTGGAAAGTGTTTCTAGATGATCTGGCTACCCATGCCTATCTTTTTTTTAGCCAGATATGGCGTATATATAGGTATGTGTTCGATTTTCCGGTGATTGCCTTTTTTCGTTTTTTCCCAATTCTTTCAAAATTACTACGTACTAAGGAACTATCACAGAGTAATGATTCCTCTAGATGTTTATTTGTCGGAAAATTTTGTTTACTTTTTTTTTTTGATTGAATATCATCAAATTTTTTTAGCTAAAATATTGTTTTACATTTTTTTTTCGATTTTATTTCCCTTCAAAAAAATTTTTTTGGGTCAGAATTTTAATTTTATAGTCGTAAAATAATCGGCAATTATCCAGCAACCCACCATACAATTTTTATGCATATCCAATAATAATTAGATTAGTAAATAACACCTTGAAATTGACATACCCTTCCTACATTTCAAGTGGCAGATTAGGGAGTCTGAGTCAGTGTGGTTGGCGGCCATTTTGTGGACATATCCGAAGCGTAAGCTGCCCTATCTATATATATTCTTGTTCCCTATAGAATTTGTGATATTTTGGTATATTTTTACCTGCATAAATATCATATTATATATTAAATATATGTATTTTTTTACGGAATTTCTAAGTACTCAAAAAATTACCTTTAGATATGGCCCCTGATATAAATGTAATTTACAAAATAATGAAGATTTTTTTTACATATTTCTATTTTAGGATAACATATGTTTATTCCCTAAAAAAATTAGCCACTTCCTATTTCATTTGGGTACCCAAAAAAATTCATGAAATTTGGACAAATTTTTTTGGCCAAAAAAAGTTACCCTTTTTTTCTCATTTCAGATCTTCACCTCCATGGGTCTGACTTCATCCAAAATACATCAAGATGTGTCCTAAACATTCAAGAATCAATTCCTAAAAGGATTTGTGTATATATGTATAAACTTTTTTTTTATGAATTTTTATGTCAGGTCTTTTTTTTTCTACTTAATTTTTTAAAATATTTATAATAAATAGTTTTTCTGCAGATGAGTAGTATTTATCTATACAGTTGTTTTAAGCATTCATTGAAGTTTTTTTTGGCAAAAGAAAAAAGGAGGTTACTGCAAAAACTGATTTTTCAAGAATTTTTTTTGGCGTCGGGGTCGTTCGCGTCCGAGTATACCCTTAAAGGGGTGTCCGAGGACCGTACCTATCCAGGGTTAATGATACCAACTCTCATAATATATCGTTCATGTCACCAGCTTTCATCACAACAAATAAATGGTGAATTGAACTCTGTTGTGTCAAATAAGCCAAATATTAGTTGCTAGAGAGAGAGAGAGAGAGAGAGAGAGAGAGAGAGAGAGAGAGAGAGAGAGAGAGCGAGAGACTACTACAATCTGTGAGGAAAGGAAATAAGGAATCAAATAAAATTCAAGACAAATAGTGAATAAATTATATAAAATATTTCAAGATCAATATCAACGGTAATATAGATCCGTCCTACATAAACTATAGGAAGAGACTTGTTTCAACTTGTAAACTTTGTACTTCTGAAGTTAAGAGATTTAACTGCCTGGTCAGGATGATCATCCCATAACCTGTCACAGCTGGAATAAAACTTCTAGAATACAGTGTAGCATGGAGCCTTATGATGGAGAAGGCAAGACTATTAGAATTAACGGCATACCCAGAATTACATGTCTGATGGTAATGTTTGTGAAGATCTGAATGCAAAGGATGGTCAGATTTATGAATTTTTTTTATGCATCATGTATAAAGTACTAACTGAACGACAGTGACAGAGATTAATATTAAGACCAGAAATAAGAAATTTATTAGACCGTAAGTTCCTGTCCAACAAATTAAGATTGGAATCAATAGTTGAAGACGAGACTGGAGAACAATACTCGGACTAAGGCAGAATGAAAGAATTCAAACACTTCTTCAAAAGAGATTGATCACCGAAAATCTTAAAAGATTGCTAATAAGCCAATTTTATGTGCAATTGATGAAAGAACAGACCAAATGTGTTTATCAAAAGTAAATTACCTATCAAGAATCACATCTCAAATTTCAAATATCTTGTATATTGTTAAGAAAAAATACACTATCAATGCTGAGATATGGAGGTTAAGGAGCCAATGACCTCGATAAACTTACAATCATACTCTGTGTTTGGTTAGGATTCAACTTCATGCTTCATAGTTTTAGCTGAATCTCTATTATGGGTTTCCGCAACCATTATTCTACAATCAGGAGATGAAATTGATGCAAAAACAATTGCTTTTGTTTACTGACTGTAAGGATTTCGTTGTCCTTTATTTATAGTCTGATTGGCTTTTGTTTATAAAAGAAGAAGAAAATGAAGAAGAAGAAGAAAAGAAGACGAAAATTCTTAGCCTACTCTCCTCGTAAATGCAAAGGAGTAAGACCTATAGGTGAAGGGTCACTTGCTAGGGAGGCACAGAACAATAATCGGCGCCTGATCTTCTTCCCACCTAAGCTAGGACCAGGGAAGGCAAGGCAATGCCTGTTTGTGACTGATGAGGGTAATGGATGGAGAAGAAAGAGGACCGAAGAAATGGTCACAAACAGAAGGGAGGAGGAGGGGAAGGAGTAAGAGAAGGAAGAGGAGGAGGAAGAGAAGTAGAAGAGGTGGAGGAGAGGTATATTTTCCTTTGGGTCTGACCGCATGTGTGTTCATTTCAAAGACAGCCGAAATGAAGTAACGAAAACCGAAGAAATGGTCACAAACAGAAGGGAGGAGGAGGGGAATTAGTAAGAGAAGGAAGAGGAGGAGGAAGAGAGGTAGAAGAGGTGGAGGAGAGGTATATTTTCCTTTGGGTCTGACCGCATGTGTGTTCATTTCAAAGACAGCCGAAATGAAGTGACGAAAACGCGGTCTTGATTGGTCAATTTGAGAGGACAAGATTAAGGGCAGACTCAATGAAATGCTTTACCGAGTGAATGGAAAATTGTTTATGGACAAAATAAAAGATGTTTATGTACCTGAAATGGTCCCACTAAAAAGACTTTTAAATTCGAATATATCTCTCTCTCTCTCTCTCTCTCTCTCTCTCTCTCTCTCTCTCTCTCTCTCTCTCTCTCTCTCTCTCTCTATATTACCTGGGAAATTACGATTATTCTGTTGATGATTTGGCGATATAAAACCGAAGGTGTCTTCATCAACTAGTGTTGTTTTCTGTAGTTTATATTTTCCCAATTTGTAAATTGTCTTATTTATTATTTGTGTGGTTTCATATCTGATGAATAATTATGGTAATCCACAAAGTTTTTGATAATGGGGGAAAATACATCTTGGTGGTAAATTAAGGAAGAGAGAGAGAGAGAGAGAGAGAGAGAGAGAGAGAGAGAGAGAGAGAGAGAGAGAGAGAGAGAGAGAGAGGCTTTGCAGAGTACAAGACACACAGGATAAAATGAGAAAAGGGGAATGTCTGGATTAGAGAGTATTGGTTACAAAGGGAAAAGAGAATAGATCTGATAATTGTACCATCGCCATATTTCAAAAAGTATCGAGAAGGAAAAAGGGAAAGTTTTCGGATGGGATTTTAGAGAAAGATTTGCGTCAGTTGTTTGAATATATTATTATTATTATTATTATTATTATTATTATTATTATTATTATTATTATTATTAATGACACCTCTCTGTGCATAAACAAGGGATGTGATATTAAGACAATATAAAAAGTAATATTAAAAACATGGCATGATGTCAACAATGTTGTTCATCTTCGTTTCTCGGATGAGAAGCAAAACTCTATCTGTGATTGGATGGATGATCAGGTCTCTGTAAAACTTAGCTTCCTTAAAGCCATTAGTAATGTTTTATCTCTCTTATCTTCAAAATCCAGGGTCTGGCATGTTTTCTGTCAATTTCATATCAGGTTTTTTACTTCCAGAGGGAAACGTTACTTGCCTTGCTACACTTTTCAGAAGTTCGATTACTAGAGAAGATAAAAGGGACACAATGTAATTATATCCTACTAGAAGCACTGTAAACATTGTAGAGGTTTTCTGAACAAAGATCTGGCAGTTATATATTTGGTTATTCTACTTTTCTAATGTATTGTTTACTTAACCATTTCAATTCTAAACTAGAATACTTTGAACCACTTTGTTTCTCCATCCAGTATTCCAGCTAGACTTTAATAATGATTATTGATATGTGTTATTTAATCTTACTCTGTCAGAAGGAGTAAAGGTTTTTGGTACAGATTTAAGTATCTTTTTGCAAGGAAAAGATAAGGATTTTATT
>NC_090749.1:25898453-25930953 GCF_036898095.1 Palaemon carinicauda | reverse complement strand
GAACACAATACAATACTGATTCCCGTGACATTATATAGATAGATAGATGGGTAGATAGATAGATAGAAAGATATATAGATAGATAGATAGATAGATAGATAGAGGAGAGCTAGCAAAACCCACCCCTTTACCGCCCTATCTTGTAAAATGGAAAAGCAAAATGGATTACATGACGAAAATTGGGAAGTCTCTTGAAGAAGATTCAAAATTTTTCAAAGTTTCTGTAACATTTCTACTTTATCAACATAAATGGGGAAATATATATCTGACCTATTTACTTGATTAAGAGTCAAGTAGTTTTCTATCAGATGAGAGACTTTTCGATCAGCTGAGATATTAATATTAGAGCGATCAATTAATGCTGAAAAAAATTTCTCTTTTGGCTCTTCGACGATTACCGTCCTGCTATGTGATATATTCACGAGATATTTTAGGATTTTTTTAACAATTTCCAACTTTTGTGGTAATAAATGTCTAATGTTAGCATTTTTTATCATTTCCTGCGAGAATTATTTATTGCGTTTCTGAACTGCATTTACGTCGGCAATATAATTTAGAGCCGAAAGTTTGACGAGAATGTCGAAGGCCTTGAGAGAATTATTTTCCTTCAATCGTCTTCGTCTTCGCTTCCTTCTTCTTTCCCGTCTTTTGCTCTTTATTAGGGAAAGGCTGACATTGCGAACTAATATTCAAATTAGATATCACATCTGTTGCTGATGCCTTTCTTAATTACATTCAATGAGTTATGTTATCAAGCTAATAGTTACGATGCAAATCTAATTTTGTGATGACAAAAAGATACGCTTAATAATGTTGTAAGAATGTGGAGGAAATTTTAAATGGCATAACGTTATAGATTTTGTGAAGACTAATTAAGATGTTGATTATTGTAACCGTTTGAATCACAGCATATCAAAGGTGAAAGAGAGCCTTACCTTACCTTATTGCCTTATTTTTTGTTTGGGTTCCCCCAGGTCCCTCAGTGTGAGGCACCTCGTATATCCACCAGAGAGTTGCTAATACATCTTCCGGTGTATTTTGCATCTTCCAGTCTTGGATGGTCTGGGATGCATCTTAGGTATTTATCGAGCTGATTTTTAAACGCATCTACGCTCACTCCTGATATGTTTCTTAGATGAGCTGGCAGCACATTAAATAGTCGCTGCATTATCGATGCTGGTGCGTAGTGGATTAATGTCCTGTGCGCCTTTCTCAGTTTACCTGGAATGCTTTTTGGCACTATTAATCTACCTCGGCTTGCTCTTTCTGATACTTTAAGCTCCATGATGTTTTCAGCAATTCCTTCTATTTGCTTCCATGCTTGTATTATCATGTAGCGTTCTCTTCTCCTTTCTAGACTGTATAGTTTTAAAAATTGCAGTCTTTCCCAGTAATCAAGGTCCTTAACTTCTTCTATTCTAGCAGTATAGGACCTTTGTACACTCTCTGTTTGCGCAATATCCTTTTGGTAGTGTGGGTACCATATCACATTGCAGTACTCGAGTGTACTACGTACATAAGTTTTGTAAAGCATAATCATGTGTTCAGCTTTTCTTGTTTTAAAGTGTCTGAATAACATTCCCATTTTTGCTTTACATTTAGCCAACAGTGTTGCTATTTGGTCGTTGCATAACATATTCCTATTTAAAATTACACCAAGGTCTTTAATTGCTTCCTTGTTTGTGATTGTCTCATTATTAGGTCCCTTGTATGCATACACCATTCCTTCTCTGTTTTCGTTATTTAAGAAAGACAATTTTTCATCTCCATTGTTTTTGTTTCTATATTCTAGTCGGGATTTATTTATTAAAACTTTATTTCTTGTATATATATATAGAGATGATCTCTCTCTCTCTCTCTCTCTCTCTCTCTCTCTCTCTCTCTCTCTCTTTTTACTTCCGAATACTACTGTTGTTCAATGAAAACACGAAATAACATAACATAGTAAATGGATGTATATTGCAAATGTAATTTACATAATAGGGTGAGATATTCTTGAAAAGAAAAACTACAGTTCACAAACTATATTTTTCACTAATTATCTTAATTATATTTTAAAGAAAGTATAAGAGTAAGTAAAGTCCCAGACATGAAACGAATAACAAGAAAAGTGTACCAGTTAAAAGTTTTTTCTATTGCATGGCATTTTGAGTTCTCTCTCCTTTAAAACAGAATTCGACAATTTTGAGAAAATCTAGTTAGGAACCGAAATCAAATTGAAGTTATTACCGTTTATAGAAAATTATATTTAAGCAATAAGGTCAAGCAGCGTTTTGGTTGGCCAGCGCTTGTGTGGGTTACCACCGATGGATGACAGACACCGCTGGGAAATTGGCTTTATTAACCCTCTAGTTGTCTATGGCTCTATGGCATTGGGCTTGGCAACCCCATCATAAGATTCAGTGTCTAAGAACATGAAATAAACCTTAGGAGTCTACTGTGAGAGGCAGTAGATGGCAAAATAGTCTTAGCAGACGAGAGAGAGAGAGAGAGAGAGAGAGAGAGAGAGAGAGAGAGTAAAGAAAAGACTACAACTCCCAGAAGGGACATTGACTGATTACAATACCATTGTCACTGACTTCCTCAAACAGTTTTTAGATATGATAGATATTTGTTTCTCATGTCGTCTACGAAAGGTTTAACCCCTGGAATGAATAAGATTGTACTCTGGAATCCCTCTGTTAATTAAAAGCCAATAATGATATAAAAGAAAGAGATTTCTATGGCCATCTATTAAAGTTTGTAAACAAAGGCCTCGTGATTAACACAGCCAAAGGCAGCATTAAAATCAAGGCTACAGTCAATGGATTATTCCTGTACTTCATTGAAAATTGTAAGAAGAGATTCACATGCTCTAAAGGTTTTTGTGATAACCGAACTTTAAACTAGGGAACAGATAATTACCTCTCTCGCTCTCTCTCTCTCTCTCTCTCTCTCTCTCTCTCTCTCTCTCTCTCTCTCCTAGGATTAAAGGTTTTCTTAGGGCGAGTATCAAAGGCGAAGTAGGATTAGATTCAGACTCATTTCTTTCAACAGGAGGATCACACAATGATCTGAGTAACGTATAACGATTTTGGGTAACAACCTCTGAGGATTTATTATAATGTGCCTCATCACCGAAGAATAATACAGAGTATTACTCTTAGAAAGCAGTTTTCATTAAAAAAAAAAAATAAAATAAAATAAAAATAAATAAATAAATTTACTCACATCTAACTCTGAACTGATATTTGCAACGTCATTCTTTCTCTTTTTCATAATTCCTTTTGATTATTTTTCAACTGAGATTGCAGTATCCATTCAATGATATTTCTCTTGTTAATAATAATCAGAAGTGAGAAAATAGGTGGAGTTTTATCATCTCTCTCTCTCTCTCTCTCTCTCTCTCTCTCTCTCTCTCTCAAGGTGGTTACTATAAGCGATATCAACTTTTTCTTAAACATAGAATTGCTAAAACCAAAGTGGAATTGCATAGCATAGTGTTAGAGTAGGCAGTTGCAACATATTTGAACATTTATCGTTTGGGGATTTGAAAACAAAATAATATTAATTCCGTAAAATCCATAGTTGAAGGATGGAAGGAATTGTAATGTGTTAAGAAACTTCAGATTTCTTCATGATTTGCAAGTTTTGAGTCTGAATTATTATCGTTTTCTGTCTTCTCCTAATATTAGAGAGAGAGAGAGAGAGAGAGAGAGAGAGAGAGAGAGAGAGCATTTCTACTATGCATCCTGATGGAGATAGGGTAGTTACATTTCATTTTTATATGATTAAGGAAGTAGTTTTACCATTTTCATTTTCATCACGCTTATCTTCATTTTTAACATCATTATTTATAATATTCAGTATTTTTCTTATTACTGTTATTATCAATTTTTATTAAGGTCATTATTTTTGCTACTATCATTAGTGTTATCATTACTCTTTAATCGTTTTTAGTGAATTATTCAATATTGATAAAGTAAAATGCCATTAAGTCCAATAATTCCGGACATTTGGGGAGACATTCTCTTCTTTCCTCCTTTTTTAATACAACATTTGAACAAGATTAAACAATATAAGGATACAAGGATAAAACATAATGATAATGATAAAAATATTAATAATAATAATGATAATAATAAATAATAATAATAATAATAATAATAATGATATTAATAACAATGATAATTATTATTATTATTATCATTATTATTATTATTATTGTTATTATTATTATTATTATTATTATTATATCAACATGAAACCAGAAATAGTCGTAGTAAGGTTTCCAAGGATAAAAGAGTTAGTACAAGGGCTGCCACTTCTAATTCCCTAAAAGAAGATGAACTCGAGTAAATATATTACAGCAAACGTTCTCTTGTTACATCAAGATAATATATCTTAATTAAAGGAATGTCTTTGCTTGGATATAGCATCATAATTACCATTTATTTGTTTATGATGACGAATATCATCTGATGAATTTTGTTGGAACCCTGGAACCCCTTCGGTTTCAGTGGCCCATCCACCAATCATGAGTACCAACCTATGAAACCTCAAATGACGCTTAATCAAAGAATATATGATAACTTGAGTATTTTTAGCAACGTCAGCTTTGCAATAGTTCTTGATGTGTATTCTATTTGTTGTGATAAAGGACCATAAAGGTTGTTTATTTGTTCTTTTAAATACTGTATATCCTTTTCTGTTGGTAGTTGGGGTATTCGTGTCGTCTATAATGGGCGATTCCATTATCTGGGCTCGGGGGAGAAAGTCAATTTATTTGAAATAGTAAAATTATTATAAAACTATAACTTACGTGAATATGACAAACATTACTATTGTCTAACAACCTTCTTCCCGCAAAGATTACAAATGAATAGCTGTTTCTTTTAGTTGACAACAGACGGTGTTGAAAACGGGTTTATCGTTAAAATTATCGATAATTTTTCATAAGAGGAATAATTCTACCAGAGTACCCATAATATGGTACCCTGTAAATGTATAAAGAAATGGCAAATCAAATGTCGACTATAATCCGAATACCTAATTACTTAAAGTATACTAATTACATTGAATTGCATTTACTATATGTATTTAATATGGAAAAGCAATATGAAATGCAATTTAGATTATGTTGAAGAACAATTATCCTTTTTTATAATGATTATGATCGTGCATTATCTGATCATGAGAATTAATCCTGATATTACCAGCATTGTCTCCACTTGACTTTTCAAAAGCAACATATTGTTTAGATCAGGCAATGCCATATTCGATTGTTCTTATTTCTAAAGTTAGTCCTAATTATAGCGTTCCACATTTGATTGTTTTTCCCTTTTACGATGAACTATCTGAATCATAATCTATGATGATTAATAGTCGCATTCTCGTTCAGTTCTGTTTAAGGAATTTTAGATATCGATGCAAATGAAGCTATCAGAAAATTCACCGGAATTCATAGTTGTTAATTAAGCTAGAGTTCCAATTTCCGTGATTTGAAACTATGAAATTATCACTCAAAGTTGTGGTTTGACATTTGGCGATTTTATGTCTTTTTAAGCCAAGTATTCTCCGCCTCTACGTCAACAAATCTGATCAGTCAGACTCTTTATAGGGCAGTTCTCATAACATTAATTTGCAATGCCAAATTACTCATCATTTATCACTGAACATTCAACGCATAGTGCGATGCTTATGGCCTGTGCATTGATTGTGTTTATCATACAGCCAAAGATAAGGAAAATTACAATCATGATAATCATTTTAAAATGCAAAAAAATCCTTATTTTCGTGAATGAAGTGAGTGACCTTAAATGAAGCGTGATCATATATATATATATATATATATATATATAGATTTTGAAATGGCGTACGAAAATATTTGTCGCGAACGAAGTGAGTGAATAACATCCCCCCCTTAGCCCGGTCATTCCTTTTCGCTGTAGAGATTGGAGGGGGGGGGGTGTGGCGGTTGTGGGGAGCTGATATTTTTGACAGTGAGGTCGATAACTCGTATACTAATATAGATATACATGAATAATTTTCAAGGATTCTTAAGATCTATATAACCTTTGCTTCTGATAAATCTTATGTTCATACCTTTATAGACATGCCCTGGTGGTAATTTTCTAAAATATCCGTATGGAGCAATATATTACTCGTAGAGTTTTACAGATATTCAAATGATCTTCACAAGGTTCATTGAAGGTTATATGAACTATAATACTTGCGTTTCAATTTCCCTCCTGATACATGCCATAGAAAAGTCACAGCAGCCATTTTTTTTTGGTCTGGCCATGATACCGGTTTTCGGTGGTGACGTAAATTTCTCCTAGACTAATTCACATATCTCGATGAAATTTTCAGGGATACATCAGACAAATATTTACTTTTTCTATGCAATTTTTCATGTTGATATCTGAAATAGAAAACCATCAGTAGAGGTTTTTGTTATTTTCGGCGCCGCAGTAAATGGATCCCAAACTAATTTACATAATCTAAATGAAAATTTGAGATTGTTATTAAACGTATTTTCTCTGAGCCTGACAAGTTTCATTTTAATATCTGCAATAGAAAAGCCACAACTGCCATATAGCTCTTCTTAATATATATATATATATATATATATGTGTGTGTGGGTATATATATATATATATATATATGTGTGTATATATATATATATATATATATGAAATTAATTAATGTGATAGTGAGCGACATTCAAGGAGGGGAAACTACACCTTCCAAACATAATACCGGTCCAGAGTTGCACCAAATCTAGTTGTTAAATAAGACAAAAAGAATAGTAATTAAATGGTATGCTTAACACATAAATATACATATCACCTCTGTTCTGCTTTATTTTTTTCGTCGATTACTATAACTTGGCTTTAATAAGAAGCGTCTCGCAACCCCTTCTGTTCCCTGAATACAAGAACAAACCTCCTGCAAAGGACAATGATACAAAACAGATAAAAAAAAATCTATTAAACCAATTGTTGCAAAATTATTCATCTTAAAATTGCAACAATCAATACATTGCCTATGTTTAGGAGATGGATTACGAGATAAACCATTATTTATGAATAAATATGAACCCAGATGTGGCATTCATTTTACAACCGTGGTCATAAATTTGGTGGGCGTAATAAGTTTCATGAAACGAACGTTGGCTCTAAAACTGATGTGCTTTACTTCATGAATGTTTATAACGTTGTCATTTTATGATACAGGTATTGATGAACCTTATTCGACCGGAAGTTTATTTGCCTTTAATTGTGAAGCATTTATTTCTGCACCAGAGGTGTCTCATTCCTTGCTAATGATCTATATTTACTTTGGTTTTATTTTGTTGTTATCCAAACGGTATCAGCTGGCTAGATCATTAATCTCTTTCCACGCAAAGGAAACAGGCGGGGATAAAATCAAAATTAATACTTACAACTATTATAAAACTAGGAACTGCTCTACTGCGACTGTTACTTTCTAAAAAGGATTCGTCCTCCATGTTTTCTGGAACAAAATCTAATCACTTTTTATTCATTAATTCAACTTCTGCATGTGACGTAAAATTCAAGATTATTATTATTATTATTATTATTATCATTATTATTATTATTATTATTATTATTATTATTATTAGTAGTAGTAGTAGTAGTAGTAGTAGTAGTAGTAGTAGTAGTAGTAGTAGTAGTAGAAGTAGTAAAGTAATAATGATAGTAATAGTAGTAGTATCTAAGCTACAACCCTAGTTTGAAGAACAGGATACTATAAGGTCAAGGGCTCCAATAGGTAAAGTAGCCAATTGAGGAAAGGCAATAAGGAAACAGATATAACAGTATGCCCAAGTGTACCCTCAAGCAAGATAACTCTACCCCCAAACAGTGGAAGATGGTGGTACAGAGGCCATGGCACTACCCAAGACTAGAAAACAATGGTTTGATTTTGGAGTGTGTATTTCCTAGAAGAGCTGCTTACCATATCTAAAGAGTCTCTTCTACCCTTACCCTTAAGAGGAAATTAGCCACTGAACAGTTACATTGCAGTAGTTTATCCTTTGAGTGAAGAAGATTCTTATTTTTCGGTTATCTTAGCTATTTTCAGGTGTTTGAGGAAAGAGGAGAATATATAAAGAATAGAGCAGACTATTGTGGGTATGTTTAGGCATGGTAAAATTGAGCCGTAACCAGAGAGAGGGATCCAATGCAGTACTTTCAGGGCAGTCAAAGGATCCTATAACTCCTAGTTAACTCACTGGGTTAACTACTGCACTGTAATTGTTCAGTGGCCACTTTCCTCTTGGTAAGGGTAGAAGAGACTTTTTAACTATGTGGTAAGCAGCTCTTCTAGGAGAAGGGCCCTCCAAAATTAAACTGTTGTTCTTTAGTCTTGGGTAATGTCATAGCCTCTGTACCATGGTCTTCCACTGTCTTGGGTCAGAGTTCTCTTGCTTGAGGGTACACTCAGAAATGCTGTTTTGTCTCGTTTCTATTCCTTTTATTTTGTTGAAGTGTTTATAGTTTATATAGGAAATATTTTTTTTCAATGTTGTTACTTTTCTTAAAATATTTTATTTTTCCTTGTTTCCTTTCCTCACTGGGCTATTTTCCCTGTTGGAGCCCCTTGGCTTATAGCATCCTGCTTTTCCAACTAGGGTTGTAGCTTAGCAAGTATTAATAATAATGATAATAATAATAATAGTGGTGGTATCTCCACGGATGGCTGAAGCCTTGACCAACATACTGCATAATATGATATGTAAAACCCGATTCTTTCAAAGGAATCAATCATTTTGCTTAAGTCTTATTGAAGATGGAACAAAATATATATCAGTCATTATTCACGATTATAGAATCTGTATTTTCTTTTGATATACTTTTCTAACAAACAAACAAAAAGATGAAAAAATATAACCCGGAGTAAAAGAGGAATAGTTGTTTATGAGAAAGTACAAGACGCACTGAAATGTATGCCTCCCCCCCCCCCCATCTCCTTTCCCCTCTCTAAAATGTTTGTTTGGCACCATCAGTTTAGAAATATGTCGAATTATAAAAGGAAACAGATAAAAAGCGTCTGAAAGAGTTTCAGCAACGAACTACATAAGTCATTGAGTGTATAATAAGAGTAATTACTTCGTTGTAAATTCGATACCTGAAGTATAGGTCAATGAAATTCATAAGGAAAGACGAACCCATGAGACGCTTTGATGGAAAAAGCAATTTCCTTTAAGATGCTTCTGAAGAGGTTCACATATAATTATGTTGTTTCTCCTTTTTAGTGAATTGAGAGCGATCTCAAAAATCTCTCTCCTGAGTTGATGATTTTCCTCGACTTCAAAAAAAAAAGAAAAAAAATTTTTTTTTAGCAAAACTGAAAAATTTAGCCTTTGAAAGTGTCCTCCTATACATCGCACCAATCCGAGAAATTGTCACATCATTTCGTATATCAAAGAGAAAATGTGTTTTCTCATACTCCTTAAAAGGAGACATTCTTCGTTTTGAAGCTCAAAATGACCCACAAAAAACTTGAAAGAAGAAGAAGGAAATCCAAAATTTGTCGAATCTATTTGTTGTTACTTTTGATCGTTTGGTGTCAATTGTTTCCTATTACTAAGAAAATTCGGCTTTTGTTAAATTTTTATAGGAGAGACGTTATCCTGAGTATATAATGTGCATGTATATGAGTGTGTATTAAGTTTATAAAGTGAAGATATATGTTGTAATACTAGAGAATACATGTAATAACGAATCCAATATTCTGTAGAACAAAATGAATAAAGATATCATAAAAGTTTGGCCTGATTCTTATTCCATCCAATCATATCACATTCTATTTTAGTTGTAGTAAGATATTTTCCATTTTGTCTTCGTATTAGAATTCTATCTTATAGATTATCTTTGAAATTTCTGTGTTAGTATTTTCCTCTTCAAAGTGAATTGTTAAAAGCAAACATCTATCACCTTCTATCATGAAAAGTTTTAGTTAAATGGAATTTGCTTTAGCCTACTTCATCAAATAAATATATCCATAAAACTGATTAAAGTGAGTTGGGGAGAACTAAGAAAGACATCGATATCATACATATGCATGCCAGGTTTCAGTAGAGGTCTTAGTTACAACTCCCAAGTAGCAGTGTTGGCTATAAATTACATATCAATTTGAGATCCATTTCCCAGTCTTGTCAATGAACAATGTCTCTTGGAATAAACGTCATTTACTTGTGTCTATCAACAAGAACAAATCTAACAATTATCTCTAATGTAGATTATTATAATTTTGATAACAGCAAGTATTTTGGAGACATATTCCACACATACATACTTCAACGGGAGGATAAAAAAAATCAAATATTTTTACGATAATTTTTACAAATCTTGCAGTAGCATCTTATTTTTTTAATTAGACCCCAAAGTACCAAAAATAAAATCGCTATTGGAATATTGTATACAAAATATTTTTTCTTGCGGCTTTATATCATGTATCGCCAAAAGTTGTTTTTTACTGATTCAGTATTCAGTGGTGGAACTTACTCCCTCTTCGACAAACAAAGTTTTTTTTTCCGTAAAGACAAATATAATTGCAAGTAAGAGGAGTTTTCCCGTTCTCTCTTTCTTCAACAGCAAAGGAATACATTCGTAGTAACACTACTACTACTACTACTACTACTACTACTACTACTACTACTACTACTACTACTTGAAGATTAAAAATGAACCCGATTTCTTATTCATAATAACAATGTTTTGATAGATTAGCAAATATATCTAAACTGACTTTTGTAAATTTATGTACATTCCATTTTTATTCTGCTTGGAAGGACAAATTGCAAGCGATAAAAGTACTCTGTTTGCATGATGAACCCAGATTAATCCTACTTTGACATTTTGTGGTTTTGTGTTCAGGAAAATCTGTTTTCTCCATAGATGAAGCTAATCTGGTCTCAAGATTTCTCTAGAAAGATATACTGAATTTTTAAACTCTGCTTCTTAGGACGGGAGGACATTGGATTTTGAATATATGACTTTGACCTGTTTAAAGTGAGGAAATCTGCTGATCGTTTAGGATGAAGAGAAATCTATGATTTAGGTGACTAAAGGAAACTTGGATGTATATACATACATATATATATATATATATATATATATGTATATATACATATATATATATATACATATATATATATATATATATATATATACATATATATATATATATATTTATATATTCACATGAGAGAGAGAGAGAGAGAGAGAGAGAGAGAGAGAAATATGATATTAATAACATGAAAGGTTTACCGGTTGGTGCGACAAGTCTATTGTATTGTAGTCTCAGAGTTTTCTCTCTTACAGGAAAGAATTTGAAACCGTTGAGAACAGACAAAACTTATTTAGAAGTGAAGGTTAGGAAAGATGATTACATGGAATTTGGGCCATAAGAGACCGGGCACTGGGGTCGGGAGCCAATCATCGCCATAGTGTAACTGGGTGTTACTTCAAACCTAAATCAATTGTGTTTCTTCATCGTCTCACCAAAGAAGATTAACGATTTCCTGCAAAATAAATCGAGGAAAATTTAATATTGTTTCTCACTTTCTAAATTAGAAAGAGATAATCTTGGCCAAGAAAAAATCTTTCTAATTCTCCTCACCAAAGAATAACGATTTCCTTACAAAGAAAGAATCAGTTTTCATTTCCATAACTTCGGTAATTTTTATCAAGAAAATTCATCTGAAATTAGTTTCCAAACAAAGGAAAAACAACTCTGAAGCTCCTGACCATTTGGTAATGAGATGACAACAAAAAGGTTCTTATCTGTTCACAAGTTATTATGGGAAAATTCATGACATAGAAAAAAAGATACTTTGAAACAATTAATTCTTTTTGCCATCTAAATTCATAGTAATTCTATTCTCGGAACTTTGGATTTTGGGATCCAGTTACGAGCAATTATGATGCTGACGGAATATTGAGACATTCCAAAGAAATGGGAATTGTTTAATCACGTTTTTTTTTTTTTTTTTTTTTTTTTTGGTGAATATGAGCGAGTGATTAAAGATATTCCTCACAGAAGTTGATACTAATGAATAACAACAACAACAATAACATGAATGAATAAATACAGAAACAGCAGCAGAATGATAAGCATGATAATAAATGACAACTTTAAGAGACGTTTGATCTAACTATACAAAAGGGCCACTTAGATGATGTGCCTCATCTAATGACCCTGATTCTCTCTCTCTCTCTCTCTCTCTCTCTCTCTCTCTCTCTCTCTCTCCAGAGGTCTTAATTTTTTAATTCTTATATAAATATCCAACTGCGCAGATTTCAGTTTCGGATTTGATTAACTACGTAAGGGGGGTTTATATCTAATTCAATCTTATACGAACAGAGAAGATTCCCGAATAAGTCATTCCTTATAACAGGGGAACTTCCTTTAAGGAAATGTCTAATTAGCCCAAATGGGTCAGCAGGGATCGTTAACAAGACAATTCTAGTCAGGAGTAATTAATGATTTTCCATCGAATAAATTCTATTGATTAGATCTCTTCAGATGAGTTATTGATGATATATTTTCATATTTACTTGTCCTTCTTTCTTTCTAGAAGTATTTCACTGATGGGTTAGTTATTTCTGGCGTTCGCAATCGATATAAAAAGATATGAAGGAAAAAGTACAAAGAATGACTGAATAACTGTATGGAAATAACTGAGGCTGATGATTGGGATGGAAGAAAAGACTGATAAAGGGAATAATCGGAGGGTGATAATGAAGATATAACTGGAGACAGAAGAGAAGGAAAATAAGAAGAAAATAAAAAGATTCCTTGTAGATATTATCAAGAGAAACGACACACAGAAAGATGGAAGGAAGCAATTAGTGTCTTCGGATGTCTTACATCGTTCAGACGAGGAGGAGAAATATTCATCTGTAAGAGAATCACTTTCGAAAAGAAAGGAAATGAGAAAATATTTATTTATCTCTCCTTTGAAAAGAGGGAATGTTTTAGAGCTTAGAATCCTGATAAAATATGGGATCTCTCTCTCTCTCTCTCTCTCTCTCTCTCTCTCTCTCTCTCATACACCAGTATTAATAAGGAATTAACACATAGATGCTTTATCTAATGACATATTTAAGTACGCAGTTGACAGAGAAATTATGGACAATGACTTTATGATATCAAAGATCGGTTTGATTTTCTCTACGAGAAATAATGTTGTAATATGTTATAATTATCATTTTGATCTTCATTCAAATTCCTATGAATCTTCATATTCGGAATTGTTAAGTTTATTAGACATCTCTGTGTAATCAAATACCCACTTTCTGCCTTCTCATTATCTTCCTTTTTTGATAATCTTACTTCACTTATGTTATCTGAAGAGGAGAGGTGAGTTAGTGAGATTAGTCCAGTAATTTTAGCCTGGAGAGAGAGAGAGAGAGAGAGAGAGAGAGAGAGAGAGAGAGAGAGAGAGCACCATGATATTTCTATGCGACCTTCTCTCACTTTGAATTAGCACAAGTAATTGGTTTAAACAACTAACAATCATCGAAGAAACTGAATCAAGAGTTTTCAAATGAACCATCTACTTCAACTCAGGGCTCTACTCTGCCTCTACACAATTCAGCACTGTTGTATCCAAGCGTGGATTGTAATCTCTGATTTACAAATCCTCTTGTCTAATCCCTTCCAGTCGAACAAAATCCCTCGGATTGATCTATAGCGATGGAAATCCCCCGACTTCTGCAGGTGTCAGTCAATGTCCTTCAGAAGAATAACTGTTCTAAAAGAGGCTTCCAAATTCTAGAAGATACATTGAAAAAGAAATATTAGCCACTATTAACCCTACGAATATATATATATATATATATATATACATATATATATATATATATATATATACATACATATATATACACATATTTATATATACATATATATATATATATATATATGTATTTATATATATATATATATATATATATTTATATATGTGTATATATATACATATATATATATTATATACATATATATTTATATATACATATATATTTCTATATACATATATATATATATATATATATATATTTATATATGTATATATATATATACATATATATATATATATATATATAAATATATATATATATATATATATAGATATATATATATATATATATGTATATATATATATATATATATATCTATATATATATATATATGGATATATATATATATATATACATATATGTAAATCTATATATATATATATATATATATGTATATATATATATATATATATTTATATATGTATATATATATATATATATAATTTTTACATATATATATATATATATATATTTATATATATATATACATATATATATATATATATATATATGAAGTAACACGACTGGATGATATGAAATATTGAATTATAATAACAATAATTTCATTAAACCACTGAATGAGAAATGTCCCTTGTAAGAAGGAATTATGTTGCCTACTGAAAGAGAAGATCTTTCACTTGATTTCCTGTGTCCATTTGCCTCACTTTTTCTTCAACAACTTTGTTTCATCCTTTTTTGATCATGCTACCTGAAAAAAAAGAATTATATTCATATGATATTTTTTTCCCAATACATGTCGATATCTCTCCTGCTGTTGGGAATGAAAATTTTGTTTGCAATCTTTCTCTCCCAGAGCGAGTTGCTCTCTCAGACAAATAAAACGAGAAAGAGAGAGAGAGAGAGAGAGAGGAGAGAGAGAGAGAGAGAGAGAGAGAATTCCCAAAGAAAGGGATGCTACAAATTGGGTCTGAATAAATAAAGGAACGAAGGCAAGGGGATTTTCAGATCTACTTTTACTTTTGTACTTGGCACTCTCTCTGCTCTCTCTCTCTCTCTCTCTCTCTCTCTCTCTGAACAAGAAAAAAGATACAGTTATGTTCCACACCATAGAAATCGTTTTTTCAGTTACCTTTGGATGATATAAATATTGGAAGCCAATTTCTCAAGGAAGGAAATTAGGAATTATGATAAATATCTTACAAATAATTACTCCAAAAATACGCATTATATATATAAACATTGTAGATTATATTAAAAAACGCTTACATTTCTTTTGATTTCATAATCTTGTATTAAATTCTGATGCTTATTTTCGCTCCACATTACAGAAATGACAAACTGTCCTCCTTCTTCATGACTGTAATATGAGAACAATTATTAGTCTCAAATGCATTTCGATGAATGAATATTATTCTCAGTTGTCCATAAGTCATACTTCAGAGTTTTCACCAAATCATCATTTAATGTTGTTTGTAAATTCATTCATAAATAGTAATTATTAATTCAAAGGTTAATTAATATTTGGCTACAAAAATGTTCTGATTGTGATTTATAATCTTGATATAAGGGAAATTTATTCTGTCTCGAAATAAAAAAAAATGTTTACTTTCTTTATTCAGAAAACTGCGATCATGGACAGCGTTGTTCCCTGAAGTATAAATATTCCTACAGAGGAATTTTGAATATCAATTGACACTTTGGCTCTCTCTCTCTCTCTCTCTCTCTCTCTCTCTCTCTCTCTCTCTCTCTTATGTAAAAGCCAATTCTGTTGGAGCTTGTAATCCCTACAAAACTTGATTGTCAGAGGGAGCCAAGATCCGTTTGACTTACATGACAGTATTCAAAGTCTCTTCGTTCAAGCGGTTGATTGAAAAGACACAAAACCGATTTTCTCTGATCAAAATATCTAGATGGTAATGCAAGGGGGCGGGGATGAGGCTAATGAGTTTTGATGGAGGATGAAGTAGATCGTTATATATTGAAATAGAAATAGCTTTAGTGGGTCATTGATGTATTAATCAATGAAAACTTGTAAACATAGATATTGCATAATAATACGACTATTCTAAAATAATCTATTTAGTCAATAATATATATAACGTGGATAAAATATTGAGGTATTTTCGTATAAATATCACAACGAATCAGAATTCTTCAAATATCGTAATAAGAATTCCAATTGACTTATTCCGATATATATGATAATCCCAGACCGTGGGAGTCCAATACTAGCGGCAATAAGTCACAATGAATACCAAACCAGACGTCTTTTTACTAACAGTACACAGTACATGATTGAGATCAAGAAATTACAAAGTACTTTTTATGGGATGAATGAAAAGATATGACGTCAATGTCCAGTTATCTATACTCAAAGTGTAACAGTAAATGATATCAGATTATTACATTTCGTTTTACCCAGAATATTGTGATACCAATTTTGACCTAATGCTTTATTGGATGGAAAGAAAAAAGGAAAGAGACGGGAGATATAAATGATATCCTTGACTTGGTACGCAATGTCATCAACTTTATATCCCCGACCTATCTCTCTCTCTCTCTCTCTCTCTCTCTCTCTCTCTCTCTCTCCTGTCAGCATTTATATCCTTTCCTGTCTTCTTAAACTGGGTAATAACTTTCTCATGGACATTGCTCAGTGGATGAAAAACAAGTCTTCTCTCTCTCTCTCTCTCTCTCTCTCTCTCTCTCTCTCTCTTGATAAACATAGCATTGATATTCCTTTTAAATTTTGTAATAAACGTGTCTTTTCTAAAAAAAAAGTAATTGATTGTGTGTAAGTCTGTCCATGTTTATAAAAGCAAAACATTGCCTCTTTGAGTGCCATCTGGCGACGAATATCCCTCTCCTGAGGTGTTAGGAAATAACACAAGAACATAAGAGGATTCAAAGGAAAAAATCCTGGTATTTGGCATCAAAATTAATAAAATAAAAATCAGTCATTTGTTAATAGTATTTAAAAACTTGACAGATATACAGAACATGATTTATGAAACTGGAAGTCAACAATCCAATTGTTTTTACCCTGACCCTAATATATATATATATATATATATATGCATATATATATAAATATATATATATATATATATATATATATACATATATATATATATATATATATACAGAGAGAGAGAGAGAGAGAGAGAGAGAGAGAGAGAGACCATTCGCAGGTTTTAAATGAAAGTGAGTCTGATTATATTTTTTGACTTTGACTTTTTAAATATGTGAGGAAAGAGAGATGGGGAGAGGAAGGGGGAGGGCTTACTTTTTCCACGTAAATATTCGAAGAAAATCGTGTTGATGAAGGAAGCAAATAAATTACCTCTTTGAGCTAAGTACTGTTTATCGAGGCAAGGAGGCCAGTACAGATGTGTTGGTGGGAGAGTATGGGGCACTGCAACGTCACCCTTTGTGCAAATAAGATACATTGAACTGTATGTAAAGGGATAATTACTGAAGAAGAGGAAATGTTTCTCAAGAAAGTTAAATAAATAGATAAACTTATGAAATGACTTTGCATAATGATATAGAATTAAAAAAAAAAACTGGTTATTTCTTTTCATATAATTTCTTTAATTTTTACAGTGTTACTCATTGTATGTTTATTGATTCCTTTGAGATGTACTTGATTCTAATCAAACTTTTAAACCAGCTGTCAATGAGGTATTCATTCATTGATCATGACGCAAGCGCTGTTTACTACTTCAATTTCAGAAAATTTAATCTCATATAATAAAATAGGGGTTTAGTCCTCTCTCTCTCTCTCTCTCTCTCTCTCTCTCTCTCTCTCTCTCTCAATACTTTCCTTGTCTTCTTGCTTTGTGGCCCTTATGAACATTCAAAGAATCAATTGTCAAACAAAAACAATAAGAATCAAAATGAAGAAATGAACAATACGTGTATATAGTTTTCATTGTAAGAAATATCATCAGTGTCTGTTACTGTAACTATGCCTGATGTCACCCTCCACAGTATGTGTATGTGTTTGTCTGTAACTAGGGCATGCGGATGTCATCATTCTTGCACTTACCTTTACCTTAGTTTGTCCTACTTTATTTTCCATGTATTCTATGTGAGAAAAGCAATGACCCGACCACTTCATGAGTTCTTGTAACCTCTGAAGTGAAATGTCTTATGAATATTGGAAGTGGCAGGCGGAAATTGCTTCTTACGAATGGAGGGAATGGGTGAGAGAGAGAGAATAAAAAAGGAGACAAGACTTGTTTTTCCTTTACTGAGCAATGTCCAAAGAATGTTATTACCCAGTTAAGAAGATAGGAGAGGATGTGCATGGAGTCAAAAGAGAGAGAGAGAGAGAGAGAGAGAGAGAGAGAGAGAGAGAGAGAGAGAGCAATTTTCCTAACATAAACACACCACTCTCCTAAAGTTTAAACAAGTCAGTCACATTTCTTCCGCAAAAAAACTGAAATCTCTCTCTCTCTCTCTCTCTCTCTCTCTCTCTCTCTCTCCACACGATTTCTGTAACAGGCAAAGACCAGGAAGTAGAATTCTTTTGTAACTAACTCTCGCAAAATAAGAAGAGAAAATCATAACCCAACAATACGTAAATTGTCATCAGGATTTAGTACAAAATTTTAAAATAAACGGAGAATTCTTCTCTCCCTCAGATATGAATGGGATGTTCATTTAGAAATGAAAGGTATAGAATTTCACAGCTGTCTAATAATGTATGCAGTTACTCAGAGCTTCCAAATCACCTCGATTTTACAACAGAACTCCACAACATTTCAGAGAAATAAAGGAATATATGACTCTTTCAATTTCGCAATATATTATTCAGTCTTGACTTCAAAATTATAATGATTTCCCTCATACACCACGGGATGAAAATGCTCTTGTCCTTTAGCATCACTTTTTAAATCCCAGTTATATTTCAAGTTTAATCAGAGTGAAAAATCCCGACCTTCTTCATGCCCAAGGAAACATGGTAGGAGTAACTCTCTTTCTCTCTCTCTCTCTCTCTCTCTCTCTCTCTCTCTCTCTCTCTCTCTTTCGCCTTAACCTAACTTCCATTGCCAGAATTTTCTTCTTTATTTCCTCCAAGAAATCAAGATTTGCAAAAAGATTTGATAATTTCAAGTTGGAGAATCGTCAACGAAATTCTATCACTGAAATTGTTGCATCAAGAGAGATACAGAAATTGGGTGCAATGGTGAAATAACAAAAGCTTCATAAGAGAGAGAGAGAGAGAGAGAGAGAGAGAGAGAGAGAGAGAGAGAGAGAGAGTAAATACAATTACAGATGATCTGTAATGAAAGATTAAAGAGTTTACAGTGTTCAGACTGTACAGAAACTATTGAAATAAAATCTTCTAATATTACTTAGAAAGCCATTTGCCCATCTCTCTCTCTCTCTCTCTCTCTCTCTCTCTCTCTCTCTCTCTCTCCATTTCCCATTTATATAGTTTATTAGATGTCACGAACTTCTGCTGAAAACGAAAAGTACAGAATTCCGTTAAGTCAAAGAGAATCTCAAGAAGCGGTTGCTCTTAAGACACTCCCCTAAAGAGAGCTAAGCTTCTCTCCTGTTTCTCTTTACCCCAGTTGCTGTGTTTTAAGAGAAAATTTCGTTGACACAAGCGAAGAAAAGCTATGATAGGATAAAAAACTTAGGTAAACGTAGTTTTACTTCACTTAAATTTTATTGTGGGACGAACATTTGGAATACTAATAGTTTACGAAACTTTCATTCGATTCAGAAGATTTATTCCGGATGCAAATCAAATTTTATGACAAATATTTCACAATACAGATCAATTTATATAAATCTATCTTAGAAAGTTTTCGCTTATTAAACAGAGATAATTGGGAGACTAACATCACCGTCAGTAATTAGTTTCAGAGGCTAATTATCATCATCACTCTCCGAGAACAATTAAGGCGATGGGGAATGTCACCAGAAGATAAATATTATATTTTCAAAACATTTCTCATGGGAGTTGAACGATAGAAAATGAACGTTACATATGGATTAAGAGGTACTCTCTCTCTCTCTCTCTCTTCAGACCACAATGTCATAGAATTGATAGTTCATTCCAAAGCAAGTGATCACAGAATTAATAAAAGCACAAAACTTTGGGAAGGATATGGAAAATATAATTTTTACAGTAAGAATATAAAATGGTCAGAAATAAATGAAGAACTGAATAAAGAATGGAAAAATGTATTTATAAGTGATAATATACAGGTAAATACGGACATACTGTACAAAAGTACTGGAGAGAATTGTTGAAAAATATGTACCGAAAAAAAACAATAAACAAAAGACGTGCATACCAAGAGACAGAAGGATCTTATTTCAGAAAATTAGAAAGTGGAAGAAAAATCTTGCAAAAGAAAAAAATGTGTGGAAAATAAGGGAAATACAATGTAAGATAGAAAATGCAGAACAAAAGATTATACAGTCGAAAGAAAATGAAAAAAGGGACTTAGAAGAAAGGATACTTCAAAATATAAAAAGAAACCCCAAAGTACTTTACTCCTATGCAAAAAAGATGAATAAAAGGAGAATAGAAATAGGCCCTCTAAGAATTGAAGGACGGCTAACGAATGAAAAAAAGGAAATATGCAACATATTAGCAGAAAAATATAAGAGTGAGTTCACGCCAAGAATTGCGAATGAGAATAATGAAACAGAAATGAGAGAAGAAAATGTTGAATATCTAACGGATATAGATATTAATGAAGCAGATATTGTCACGGCTATAAACGAAATTAAAAATGGATCGGCAGCCGGACCAGATGGAGTTCCAGCGATTTTGTTATAAAAAACTGCAAACACTATCGCGAAGCCGCTTGCAATACTGCTAAGACAGAGTGTAGATATGAGCGAGATATATGTTAAACATAAATTAGCTTATATAACCCCTATCTTCAAAAGTGGATCAAGACTAGAGGCAAGCAATTATAGACCTGTTAGTCTAACATCACATATTATGAAAGTGTATGAGAGGGTAATAAAAAAGAAAATAATGAACCATTTGGTTAAAAATAATTTGTTTAATATGGGTCAACACGGTTTCGTACCTGGAAAAAGTACACAGACCCAACTGATAGCACACTATGAAAACATATACAATGATATGATAAATGAAAAAGACACAGATGTGATCTATCTAGATTTTGCAAAAGCCTTTGACAAGGTAGACCATAACATATTGGAGAAAAAAATGAGAAAGCATAATATTGTGGGAAAGATAGGAAAATGGGTAAAAGAATTCCTGCAAAACAGAAAACAGATAGTGGTTGCAAATGACGAGAAATCAGATGAAGCCCAGGTAATATCTGGTGTACCCCAAGGTACGGTATTAGCTGCACTGCTATTTGTTATTATGATCTCAGACAAAGTGCTGTGCAGGCATAAAAAGAGGCACATGACCTAGAAGCACACACAAACTCTCTCTCTCTCTCTCTCTCTCTCTCTCTCTCTCTCAACTTTCCTTTAGAAAGTTCTCTTTCAAATTTCGACGTTAATTGTTACAAGTATTCATTATATAAAATCTTTCCATTTGATATTTTACTCTTTACCATGAAAGTTGAATTTATCTATTAGATTTGACCTAGTTTATTATTTGAAAAGTTTTTATTATTATTCTTTGGGCAAAAAATTATAATCATTTCCCATGTATACCTGTCTTGAGATCCCGGGAATTGGAGGGGGGTGGGTAGATTAAGAGGAGTAATATAAAGAATGATTTAACGTCATGATTCTTATCACAGCATCAACTGCTCCGTCATATCTCTATTGGTTCATCGAATATAACTATGACCTTATACGAATGTCCAAAGAATCAAGACCCTTCTTGCAAGCGAATCCGCATCATTTACTGAAGTTCTGGAGACTCTTGGAGTCTTTCAATGTTTATGCTAAGACAGCAAAGGAAAATGATCCATAACGGCAGGAAGAAAAAGGGCCAGAATTCTTCGGCAGTGTTACCCAATTACAGAAGTTTCCAGGATATTGGGCATTCTGGAAAAGTCTGGAATCCAGTTCTGGTTCAAAGGTCAACGAAGACGGTTGCAGTGTTTGGCTGAGTATGTTTGTCTATTTATACATAAAGATTATTGATATTATTCTTATTATCATTTTGATTAAAAACCCTCCCTAGATACAACCACAGTTAGAAAAGAAAAATGTCAATGGCTCAATGTCTTAAACAAGGAAAAACAGCTTAGTGAGGAAAAGAAATGGAGAAGTAAAGAATAGGATGAATGTAAAGATAGAATTTATGAAACAGATATGTAAACTAGGGAGGAAGATTTGTGTCAGCTTGGTTACGTTCTAAAGTTCTAGATTAAGTGATTAAACTGTTAATCTTTATGGAAAATCGTCCTCTTTTTTTGTCAGAGCCACAATGAAACTTCTGAAATAATATGAAGTATCAGTCACTATGGATATGCTAGATTTAAAATTAATTGCATAATCTGTTTTACATTATCTACTTTCTTCCCTGAAGACGTGCATACACACACACACACACAGAGAGAGAGAGAGAGAGAGAGAGAGAGAGAGAGAGAGAGAATCTCCACTTTGCTGTGCATAATTTGATGTTTCGATATAAAACGACGAAAAAAAAAAAAAACAGTTAGCGCAAATTCTCTCGAGAAACAAGAAGGATCAATATTATATGGAATGGTATGGTCCGGTCTAGGTCTCTCAGACTGTAGGTATACCAGACCAATATGTGATAATATATTCCATCTTGTACCAGACCATGTGTGAGGTCTTTCCTCTTCATTCAGGGCGTGAAATATGTGCGGAGTATATCACACGTTGGCAGAAACACTTATATGATGGCAAAATGGTCGGTTCATTTTGCTATTGTGTGTTCTCATGTGAATTCATGTATGAATAATTACACATTAATGTACCTTGAAAGGCATTTTCTGTGTATCCTTATGTCTATTAATCTTACAACTAACCGTAGACCTATGCATTGCTCTTCTTGATTCTTGGTAGAATTCCAGCACTGCCCAGTATACGACCTTCATATCACCTCTACACAAAATATCAAATAGAAAAAAATAACACACAGTCACAACCCTTTCTCCATGATTGACATTGCAATAAAGCACATATTGCAGAATGGCAACAGTCTTCACCAATGATTGACGTTGTGGTTACACAAGTATAACTACACCAAATTATCAGTTCAATACCAAAATTTTGTGAGATATTATGGAAATATTTGTGTTTTTTAGAGGGATGCCATTTTTCAATCTACTACGTCCGCTGAAAAAAAAATTAAACGTCCAAAAAAAAAAAAAAAAAAGTAACAGCAAGAGAGATCATTTTATGTCTATTTGAACAATCGTTTATTATTGCCAGAGTTCGTTCAGATGTTTTAGAGTTCTCTTCTGGTTTTGGATTTTTGATGAACATGTAGGTTACCAATGAAGAGAGGCCGATGGGGCTGGTGACCTAGCTGTATTAAAACTCAAGAATAATTTGAACAAGGGGGAAAAGTATATATCTTTTATCAGACCTAATCTGAGGTTTATAAAGAAATACAGTAACTGCTTACAGTTCTCCATGTGCGTATGCATCTTCTTAGTTAAAGGCATCGATGAAATCACAAGAAAACATAAACGGAGTATATTAATTCAATGGATGAAATAACCTTTCCCAACAGCGCCAAATTTTCCCTTCAGTTTCCTCAGTTTTATTTTTTGTATCACCCACCTCTGCAGTTACTCGCCTTATCTGCTTTATTTTATTGTATCTTTGCTGGCATAATCTAATCTTACTCATATATCATCCTGTGGACACCTTCTGCTCTTATCCTCGAGTTCTTGGAGTCATTTGTAGATAGTTGCTGAGGCAACTACCAAGATGTTTTATTTTTTTATTTTTTTCCATCTCCCATATCTGCATGACCTCCCGGACAGTGACTAAAAGGAGTTAAGATTCAATTCATCTGTTTTTATCATTTTGAGCTTGTACTGCCTCTTGTCTCCGTTTGCATTCTAAAGAAGAAAAAGAAGAAAAAGAAGAAGAGTATAAATATATCGAATAAAACGTATCAAAGTGTATCAAATAATTAAATGCAAAAGGAAAACGTTATCTAATACTGAAATCAATAAATGGATCCCCAGGAGATATAACGAGAATATATAAAATGATAACAGAAGATAATCAAAGAATTAAAGAATAGAACGAGATCAGACTCCTAAAGAGTTTTACATTCTCTGAGGCTTAATGGTTATATGAATCTGATAGATCGAATGAAGGAATGAAATATGACCTCCGCGAGATCTCTAAGCCAAAGCATAATTTCTCCAAAAGGATTTCTGGTCAGGAGCAGCAAATATTTCCTCTGGGGGAATATAATAATATGCAAATCTCAGGGAAAACGTCAGTCGTGAATAAAGGATTTTGGTGCGTTGAATAACCTTGACCTCAAAGAGCGAATCCTAAAACGGACAAATCTCTTACCAAACCAGACTCGTAATTCATTTAGGATTTTAGGAACTACAGTACCCAGAGATTAAAAGAAAAATAAAATAAAAACATAGAAGAACCCCTAACTTGAAGGCCACGGACCTTTCTTAGCAATAAATGTCTTTCTAATGTCACTCCTTACACACTTGATAAAAAATACTGAATGTTTTATAATCTTATCATAATAAACGAAATGAATCAAATCATTGAATACTGAGAAAAGAAGCTAGGATACTACAGGTTTGATAAAGGAACTGCTATTCAATATATCCTTAAGGAATGTAACCATTTGAATGTAAGTTATATAATATGTGAACCTATGAAATATTTCATCGAGTTTTTTTTTTTTTTTTTTTTTTTTACTGATAACGGATTTAGCAATAAATATACGCAAAGACATATATCAACGTAATGGAAGTGTGTGATATTATTCAATTTGAGTCATTGCGATCCTATAATGGCTTTGAGATTAAATCTCTCTCTCTCTCTCCAACTAATGGAATATGGAAGAGAGGAACTCTGCAATTCCTTTTATATAATAAGATTCGAGAGAGAGAGAGAGAGAGAGAGAGAGAGAGAGAGAGAGAGAGGGGGGGGGGCTTTTAACCAACAACGAATTTCCTATGAAAAACAGTAGGATTTTTATCTTGGGTTCAACTTTCCAGGAGTTTAATGTTATTGGAATCTCTCTCTCTCTCTCTCTCTCTCTCTCTCTCTCTCTTACCCCGTGCAGTTTCTTTTCCTAATCCGGGTGTTTTGATATTCATAATTTCGAACTGTTCTCAAAAACTCTATTGAACATTAATAGTCTTACAGAGGAACTTGGACCTAAAGTTAATTGTCTTTCCACCTGAAACTTTCTCAATGACGGAGGACAGTTATTCATAATCATCAACGTCCAGTCATCTTTTGCAAAGGTCGTCTGCAAGTGAGACCGAAAAAGGAATTTGCACAAACACACACGAGATATCATCGCCTCACTCAACAATGGATTCCAGCTCCAATAGAATTCGAGTTCGTATATTTGTTGGGGTTTAGTCTTTTGATTGATGTTTTTATCTTTTTTATTTTTTTACCCAAATCACAATAAAAAAATCAACAATGTAGAGACAATGGAAATCGTGAGTACCGAACGGCACCGATAATGAGCTCGAGCTAGATGACAGGGAATCTGAACTTGGATATTATTACCCTCAGAATATTAGTATTAGGCTAAATATGTAGAGTATAATAACCACATACAGATAATACTCATTTTATCACAAGGATTTTTGCTGTTAATATGAATATATTTCTCGCTTCTTTGTCAAATGCAAATCTGGATGTGTACGCATATAACTATTTATTTTCCCTTTTGGAAACTTTCAACTACATCACTTCAGTTACTCTCAGACTCATTATATGTGTACCTTTGTATAATGAATTTGTGCTTTTCTTCCTATATCAGCAAAATCCTTCCTTGTTTGTTCACTGAGTTTTTAATTCCCGATATAGAATTGATTTTTAAACATGAGAATATTCTCAAAATCATGTTTACCTGATTTCGCTAGTAATAAACATGTCCCTGAAATCATCTTGTTCCTTTCCATAAACAAGTAAAAGTTCCTTCGTGTTTATTATGAGAATTAGCATATCAATAAATGTGGTTTCAAATATGCCCCACACAGGTAACCCAAAGACCTTCAATAGTCTTCCCAGAAATCTCTGATAAAATTTGCCCTTTTTTTCAGTAGTAACTTGTAACTTTTCAATAGATGTTTTTCTGAACGAGGCTTTTTGAGACAGCTGAATGAAAGCAGATCTTTTGAAGTGATTGAATGTGAATCAGAAAGGATTGAGCGTCAGTCTCTCAGTCAGTTAAAGAAATGAATTCAGGCCTTCAGAGAGATGAGATGTGCTCTACTGCCTGACCTTGGTTGGTTTTGGATGATAAAGATCCTGATGCAAATATTTAGAAGGGATCAAAGAAGGGATGATCACTTCGACTATACAAGTGGAGACATGCACCGGACACTCTTAGAACAATATTTTTTATTTTTTTATTTTTTCTAATAGGTCTTTTCTAAATTAACTCGAAGAGACAAGGTTAATGTCACTTGCCATGTATAAAGTAATGAGCTACAATCAATATATAAGTGAAAAACAGATATAATACTTTATTAGTATTTAGCATCTAAAACTAATACCTTAGTAATAGTGAAGGAAGAGAATGCTCCATTATTGGTAAGTCATCGCAAATTCATATGTTCTATTAGTTTGTTGTTGCGATAACTCTAATATAGTAAATCTAAACAGATCTCATTTCGATGTTAAACACCATTTGCTTTCTACGGAACTAACAGGGAGGCCATACAAAGGCACCTGCAGAACGCGGGCTAGACGACGGTGAATCTAAACTTGGATATTATTACCCTCAGACTATTAGTATTTCATAGGATCATATCTGTGATTTACATGAAAATTATAGCAATCCTTGATAATATTCTGAATAACAATTCCTTTATCAAACCTGTAATATCCTGACTTCCTTTCTAAGGATTTATTGGCTTGATTCATTTCCTGAAAATATACAGATTTGAAGAAATGAAAAAAAGCACAGATTTACCACGAAAAAGTATCCACCCCAATTCACATTCTTTCTAATATTATCTGATATGATATCTTATATGTTTTTTCGGTGCCGTTCTAGTATGTGGCCTACCTTTTTGGATCTGTTATATTATGTGGCCTACCCAGTTTGAATGTGTCCTACCTAAGCCGGTTTGAATGTGTTCTACCTTAGAGAAGCTAACTTAAAAAACCCACCTAACCTATGCTAAAAGCCGTGTCCTTACCTACGAGTACGACGGGAGAAGCTAACTTAAAAAACCCACCTAACCTATTCTAAAAGCCGTGTCCTTACCGGGGGGGGGGGGGGGGGGGAAGGCTGCGCCCCCCGGACCCCCCCTTACACAACATTAACATTAACTACATAGTTAAATACTGAAATCCATGTGTACTTACATGATCAATATTCGCAATAACAGTATGTAGGCCACATACTATATCAGAGACAAAATTCCGTAGGCCACACTCGAAAGGTAGGCCACATACTATAACGGCACCGATTTTTCTATATCTTTACAGGGCATCAAGTTATCTTGTCCAAGACCAACAAGCTTTAGCAAATGCAACTCCAAAGACGTGACTGGAAAGGAAAGAGTTTTCCAGTATTCCAGCCAACAGACAAAGGCTCTTTTACTGTTAGGAGCATTGGCGAGAAGTCGGTGGTAAGAAGAAGGAAAATAAAAGTTTTGAGGTGACCAAGACAATAAAGTTTTTACAAGAGACTTATGGGATCAATGGTGATGTGGTAAGGGGCTAGAGGGGCGGGCAGAGGGTGGGGGGGGGAGGTTGAAGGAGTCAGGGGTTGATTCAAAAGTGAATGAGATCATCCGTTAGAGAAGCGGTTGTTGAAACGTGCTTTCTCTGACCATGAAAGGACGAGGTCGCAAGAAACCTCCGAAGAGAGAGAGAGAGAGAGAGAGAGAGAGAGAGAGAGAGAGAGAGGACAAGATTATTTCATTTGTGATGTTTCATAATTATCAAAATAGGTGTCCTTGACAGCTAACAACACAATTGACTAACTACCCTTTACATGACTTAGAAAAGACCTTTAAAACCTCAATAACTGAATATATTAATTTGTTGTTTTGCATCAACCGGACATTTAATCATTACGGTCAATGTTCGGGTTTCATGTTACAAATCCAAAGATGAGTTTAGCAATATGGAATAAAATCTATCTATTATTTTTGTCCCGTTTTGGCCTTTTTTGGGGAATAGAATTCACAGCTGTTGAGTCAATCATATCAGGAGAGAAATTGTGAATACAAGGGATAGTTTCCAAGTGATCATGACGAACATATTTATTACATTGTGAATTATAATACTAAATAAATTGCATTAAATTGCATGCCTTGACCAATTACGAAATTTTCCTCGGCTAACTATAATATCCATAATTTTTCTCCACATTAACAAATATTACAATTATTTCGATTTTATTTTATCAGTTGGTTCATATTGAGTGAACAATACGCTGTAATGTAACCATGATATTTGAAAATGAGGAACATTATTGCACAAAAAATCTATTAATAAGGATGAAATAAATATTTCCTGCTATAGATATTTATTTTATATCTAATATTTATGGTGTTTCCTTACCATCATTGAATAGTTATTCTCTCTCTCTCTCTCCTCTCTCTCTCTCTCTCTCTCTCTCTCTCAATGCATTACAGCCAACTAATAGCCATCTCTTCAGAATTGGGGATCGAACGTAGGACATTCAATCATTGAGGTTGAAACTCAACTGTTCGAGGAATCCATCTTGGGAAGAGAAAATCAAGATTACATTTTCACGGATCAGCTTTTTCTCTTTCCGTTTCTCTTTTCATTATCGAAATTCAATTATGCGATACTCATAATGAAAATAGAATAAGTATAAGGATAGATATATCAAAGATACAATATTGGAACACCTGCATTCTGAACTGTCTCCCGAAGAAACCTCCTTCGTCCCCTTCAGGAGTCACAGGTCCCTCGAGAACAAACACAAGTATACACAGAGGCAAAACATAACTAACTATAAAAGATAAACACATAAGTTGTGTAATGGTAAACAAGGATAACTAAATGAGTCTAAAGAAATGTTACTTTCTACAGCAGCGCTCTCCGAATAACATTACAAAACTCTTCTGTGAAGGAGAACCAACGTTTCAAATTATGTAGCTTCAATTAAATGCTAACACAAACTCATTATAAGTTTCAGAGGAAGAATCTCGGAACTGAGTAGAAATCATACTTATTATATTCCAGTTATAGAATCACAAATAAATAATCTAAAACTGACATCAGTGAATTACTTCCTCCAAGTCAAGCGCCTCTTTTGAATTCCGAAGGTTTTTCTCTTCAACCATTTACTCACAAACTCATTGCTGCTCATCCTGCCATAATATCATTGGATGCTCATTTACATATACAATACAAACGGAGAAAAAGTCTACTTCTCAGTCTTCATTGCAAGTTTAAAAAGTATTTGGCAGAGAAACTATGAAATACTAATTATTGCAAAACGCATTTCCGACAGAGACTCTTTTCTAAAAGGAGTTAAAGGGGAAATTCGTTTGATAAATATGATTATTCGTGAGGTGGAATTACTCATTTTTTCTTCTCGAGAATGCTCTCTCTCTCTCTCTCTCTCTCTCTCTCTCTCTCTCTCTCTCTCTCAATCTAACTAAATTGCCAGTGTGAATAAGGAAGAAAAGAATCTATAATTACTATAGTTTTCCACAACTCGCTATCTTTTCTCTCTTACAACAGAAGAGCAGATCTTTCTGTTTCCCCTCAAACCTACTTAAAAAAGAGACCATTGGTCAATATAGAATAAGAAGGATTAAAAATGCAACATTTATAGAATTAGATTTCATTTAGTCCCCCTCGAAAGTTAAGACAGAAAACGAAAGAAAAATGTTTTGCGAGTTCTATTTTCTGTAAAATCTATTGAAAATTTGCTATTATTAATCTTCATCATAGTCAATGGGAAGAAAGTGTTCACGTCTGTATTTTATCATTCAGTTTCTTTACTTATTGATTACTGATGGAGCAGGAAAGGCTTCCTCCAATCTCAGTGAACGTTTACTCACTATGAATTCCTAACGAGTTTGGATCAGAGGGAAACATCATAATGATTTATTTTAAAAGTTTGGGCTTTTTGACCATTTAAAAATTTGTTTCTATTTTATTAATTATTTATGATATCTTTGAATAGAATTTTTTATATCATATAGGAAGAATTAATGATAATTTACATAAATAGTGTTAGATAAAGAAATCAAATTTTTGGAAAGAGCCCGATGAAGTTTATGTGCTTGAGGCGTCAGGGTGTTAATTTCTCCATAACGACATTACTAACTATTATTGGAAACCCTTAAGAAGTAAGGATTGAAAGTATCTATTGAATCCTAGGACGAAATTTATCCCTGTGACGAAACTCGTCGCCGGTTCAAGACTGCATATTTACCTATATGATGCAGTGTTGCCAGATCTATAGAAATTTCTGTATTTATACTGGATTTCCCACAAATCTACAGCAATACAGAATTTTATTTTTTTCATTATTATCATGAATCTACTGGATTTTGTTGCACATGACCCAGAAATTCTCAAGAATTTGCCCTGATAGAGCAGTAATCTTTAAAATCTAATATCTGTACATCAAAAAAAAAAAAAAAGTTAAATCGAATATGAATGATAAACTTCTATGTACTGTGTGTTACGGGGACAATTCGATTGCATTACTCGATGTCTCGAAGCGGACACGTTCCATACCAACTAATATGTGTTATTTACTGGATGGGCTACTCGGGAACGTTTCTGTTAATAGTGATGAGGATTAGTATGGTCATTTCCAACAACATATCTCCCAGTCTAGTGTAGTAATTAGGAGTACAATAGGTGAACTAATATTTTTGTTTTACTAATAACTTGCCAAGTACCTTTATCATTAAAGGGTAAAGCCAGAATTGTACATAAGCTTTAATCAGGACATATAATTTTGTTTAGTGTCATTCTTTGTAGGCCTAGAAAATTTTGCATTGTCGCTTTAATAATCTCTAAAATTATGGTAGTGTGTCTACATGTAAAGGGACTAACATTTATATTAATTATGTAAATTTAAACATCAAAACATAATTCTACAAAATTACGTTAAAGCCTGTCTGTACATGTAAAAGGATCAAATTTATGCAATTTTTTTTTTTAGTTATGCATCAGTAACTTCAAATATTTGTAATAAAAAGCAAATAAAGTACATATGAGGAATCTACAGAAATTTCATTAAACCCACAGAAAAAATGAACAAAATATACAGAAATTTTGCCAAGGGCATCTGGGCAACACTGACTATATCACCATCTTGCCATCTCCTATAGCTATATAACACTACTCTTATTCTGATACTACACTACTCCTGACCTTAGGGTATAAAGAATATTTTTGTATAATATTTGTTGTATTCGTCACACTTAACCATGTCAATCATGAGCCACTTGTATTGAAACCCAAAGGGGATGGATCTTTACATGGCATCATTATTGATATTTTAAGTAATGGATCGCAGAGTTGTTGTTGATGGGCACCATACTGAGTATAGGAATGTGGTATTGAGAGTTCCTCAGGGCAGTGTTCTTGGCTCATTACTTTTCGTCTTATATACACACGACATGTAGTTTAGCCTCGAAAACAAGCTTGTTATATATGCAGATGATGCTACTCTCTTTGCATCAATTCCATATCCTGGATGTAGATCTGGAGTTTCTAAATCGCTTAATAGAGATCTTGCTAGAATTAGTGCATGGTGCAAATTATGGGGACCTAAAGCTCTATCCTACTAAAACTCAAAGTATGATTGTAAGTAGGTCAAGTCAGTGTCTTCTTGAATTACACCCCCCCCCCCCAAATGGCTTATTAAGAAAGTATTTTATGTTTTTGAGTGATCAATTTATTCTGGAGAAGTGTTTTAATTCTTTCATTCCACCTGGTTTTAAGTATTGTTCTCCTGTCTGGTCTTCAGCTGCTGATTCTCATCTCAAGATGTTGGACAAGAACTCATGGTCTATCATATTTTTTATTCCTGATCTAGATATTAATCTCTGGCACCGTCATTCAATTAGTTCATTTTGCATGTTGCATAATATTTTTTATAATTCTGACTGTCCTTTTCATTCAGATCTTCCGAGACAGTTCCATCCTGTTCGTAATACTAGGCAGGCAGTTAATTCTAATAGTCAGGTCTTCTCCATCATGAGGCTCAATACTACTCAGTATTTTAAAAGTTTTATTCCAGCTGCGACCAAGTTGTGGAACGATCTTCCTAATCGGGGTAGTTGAATCAGTAGAACTTCAAAAGTTCAAAGTTGTAGTAAATGTTTTTTTTTTTGTTAAACAGGCGGACATGAGTCTTTTTATAGTTTATATAAAATAGAAATTAAACCATTATTCTTTAGTCTTTGGTAGTGCCATAGTCTCTGTACCATGGTCTTCCACTGTCTTGGGTTAGCATTCTCTTGCTTGAAGGTACACTCGGCACACTATTCTATCTATTATCTTTCACCTTATTTTGTTAAAGTTTTATAGTTTAT
>NC_090749.1:25878453-25895953 GCF_036898095.1 Palaemon carinicauda | reverse complement strand
CGATAGAATTGCCAACTTAAAATTCCTCTTCACCTTTTTCTTGAATACAAAGAGCTCAAACTATAATGTTTCTTTTCCCGATATTTAAAGTTTTTCCGCATCCAAAAATTTAACAGATTTTCTTTAAATCTATATCTAATACTGTTTGTAATTCATACATTTCACGAAAAATAAAACCAAGAGGTATATTAGCTGTAACAGAATCTCTTTACACCATAAATAAAAAGTAATGTCATGATGAAGAACCTGTTATAATTTTGGAAGAAAATTAAGTATAAAAATCCAAAATGCTACCCAAAAAAAAAGAAAAAAAAAATAGAAAAAAAATATAAGAAGAATCAACTATCTATGTCAACTCCAAAACATCTCCGAACATAAGTAATTCCTCACTGAGAGAAGTGTTAATATTCGCAAGCATCAAAAACAACATCAACAACAACAACAACAACAGTAAACTAGCAAACAAAGCTTACATGGAATATGCACATATGCAAATGGATTTAACTTACTATACACGATACTCTTAGCAATTAGACAAGTGACTCTGTTTTGATGAAAGACTGCAATAATTATCTTTTATCCTAAATTAGTCATTACCAATCAGTTTATAGAAATTCACTTTCTGATTTTGGCTGTCTTTCTTTCCCTACTCAAAACGAATTATATCAAACACAGAATATTTTATGGAAAGAGACGAAACCTTCCTTTAATTTCGCTATTTGAATATGAGTTGTTTTTTTTCATTAATCAACATTCAGTGATAGAGGAACTCTTTCATCTAATTTCCAAACAGAGGATTTAATCTAATCTCTGCCTGACTCCTTGCCTAATATGGCCTCCCAGCTGCAAAGGATTTTTATAAATATGCGTAACCTATTCTCTGGGGGAAATTATTAATATTAATTCAGAAACGTGATTTATAGATAATACTGTGTATTACAGTTATTATGAATAGTTTATTGAAGGATCTGTAACTATGATTTTGATTTCATATTGCAATAATGTTTTGTACAAAAGAAAATTAGCCTTTTTGTAAATAATTTTGATTGATAAATGGTCACATATGATTATTCTCTAAGTGATTGTGCGTATTTCTTCTTCATCTTTTATTTACTGTGTCAAAAGGACACTTGGCCTTCTCCATAACACTCAGCCGCTGAACTTATCATTGTTTGAGTGTCATGAAATAAAATTATTCGTTGAGATATCATCTAAAAGAATAGTTTGAGTTTCATGTATCTAAAAAGGGATAATTTCATTAGTGAGTTTCTTTAAGTAAAGAGAGCTAAAATTGTATTTTATATATATCTTATTTTAACTTTTGTTATTACCATGCTTCATTCTTACCAAGATAATATAATTACTGATATGTGAGGTTAACTCTTTAGGCTGCCTTGTATAGCATAAACCTTTACCGCTTACACCAGAAGGCTTAGGTTTATTGCAGGGATTTTGGTCCATTAGTAAACATTTTGGTTTATAGGAGATGAGGACTGGCGTGAAGGTCTTCAGTGTAAAGTCTCGTTGAAGATATAATCTACCTTCGAGTACACTGACTGGTCTTGTCTCGTCTTTTGCTCTCAGAGATTCATGATAGTTTCACATCTACTTCCAGAAATGCTCTCAGATTAAGGGTCTTTTCTTTGACAAGTTTCTTAACGTTTTCTTTCATCAAACAGATCAGATACACTACTAGACATTGCTTTAATTCATTACTTATTATATTTGAATAATTAAATAAGAAACAATTAGAAGGCAAAGAAATAAAATAAATATGTAAGTTGTTTTCCTGGTACAAGACGTCTCTTGAAAAAACCTGAATCCTTTTGATCTGTGAAAGATGAATATTGGAGAATAACACCCATTTCTTTATTCAATAATATATCACAAATCTGCACAATGTCTTCGTATGGCCTTAAACAATTTCAAGCTTTCATATTATAAGAATCAGAGGTAGATAATACCTAGGTGTTACTGAATCGTCAGTCATTAATGGCAAGTGAATGGTTAACCAGTTTGCAATAAATGCACTGTTGCAGATTCACAGAATGAGTAAATGTGGTTCTCTTTGTTTAAAGTTATGTACAAAATTCTCAGTCCTATTTGCTGCTTTGATGTGAACTCATATTGAGGTCAGGGTTGGAACTCACTGCCCAATAAACGGAATTTTCACGCAAACCAATAACTGCAAGACATAGGCACAAACATTAAATGGGTTTGTAACAAAGCACACATTAATATAGAGGATTCATATCTTTAATAGGTCTTAGTATTTGATAACAACGGATTGCGGACATGAATATATTTTGGTTAAATTTGGGGTTTTTAATTCTGTGGCTGGGATCTAACTCGTCTCTTTTATAATCTTGGGATCTTCTATATATATATTTGTATTACCTGTATTGCCTGTCTTTTACATATAATTTCTATAATGTAGAGCTTGAAATATCAGAGAAATAATATTATTATTTGAATTATGAGCAATGAATGGTGCAAACACGGTTCAACTTCTTATTAAGAGAAGAAATATTAAGAAATTAGGGAATTAGTAATAAGGGTCCTTAACAAGATTAAAGAATCCATTCCTAAATCCTGAAGGACTATAGAATTCTTGATAAAATTTAAGATGAAATATCTCCTTGATCATTTACTCTTGTCGATACAAACCTCGAAGTTTTGGATAATTCGAAAGTGTGTTGCATTATTCAGAACTAAGCTAGCCTGCAGATCCAGGACTCTCTCTCTCTCTCTCTGCTCTCTCTCTCTCTCTCTCTCTCTCTCTCTCTCTCTCTCTCTCTCTCTCTCTCTCATCTGGAAAGTATCCCTCATATTTGCTTTTGTGTAAGATTTTGCAACTCTGGAAAAGAACATGTCTCGCAATATCGCCATCCTAACTATATTGCTGCATTTCATAAACTTTTGTACACGAATTACTCTTTATTTATTTTATTTTTTTTGTAACGTTTGTGTTGTATCGGATATCCAGCAATATGTTTAATTATTCATTGCTCGTAACTACATAATGACTGGACATTAAATATATCGGTGCTCGTGTACAAGTAGAAATCATGATATTGTTTTCTTTTTTTCTTTTCTTTTCTTTTCTCGGAGAATTAAAGTTATATGATTCTTTTTGCTTTTTTTTCTGGGTTGGCCTTCTCTCAGGATGTTATCTAATGGGAACAAAGAAGCAGGAAGCAAGTTCAATGTACTCTCAGTGTTTTGAAGAGATTGGTGTTGTCATATTATAAGGTGGTGTTGTTTACTTGATTTTATTTTTATTACCAAAAAAAAAGATATCATTAATATTTAGCAAATATCAATAATTATTCAAGAGGATTATTTTACGCATGTTAGCGTCACATGAAAAAATTACTGCAAAAGATACTCGTGAAATCCACACAAATTCCTTCAGTGTTTCTAATTCCAAAAGAAAATCTAATCACGATCAGTATATTTCTCATCTAAATGAATTATTAATATTCTGCAAACACTTTTCACTTTTGAATATTATGTCCTACTGACGAACTCTCTCAAAGCAAGAATGGAAGAAAAGTCATTCCACAACAATACTTAATTTAGTATCCGGATTTACTACAGACTTTTAAAATAAACCGACATTTCTTCTCTCCCCCAAATATGAATGGGATGTTTATTTAGAAATAAAAGAAGTAAAAATTGACAGCTTTCTAACAATGTATGTAGTTATTCAGAGTTCACAAATCACCTCGATTTTACAACAGAACTCGACAACATATCAGAACACTAAAGGAATTTTTAACATCTTCGGTTTCGTATTATATTCTTCAGGGTTTCCTGCACAAGTAGAATTATTTTCTCCCATATAAAGAGGGAAAGTTTAATCGGAGTTAAAATACCGATTTTCTTGCTCCCCAAGGAAAGGCGGTAGGATTGTCTCTCTTCCGCTTTGACCTAACTGCAGTGTAAGAAGATTATGAAGCCTGAGATTGCAACTCTCTCTGTTTCGGGATATGTCTCAAGTCTTGTTCCATGAGGACACAAAACAAAATCGTTGTGCTGATGACCCTTTTGGATCCCTTTGTCTGACATTGCCTCTCGCATGACGCTCCTCAGCTCTGTTGTTCAATTATGAGAATATTTGATCGTGGGATATTAGAGCTCATTCCCAAAGGCGTTTGCCAGCAATTGATCTTCTCTAAGAACAAGGGTCTAATCAAACTATTCGAGAATTACTTAGAATAGACACAAGCAATTGAACTTTAATATTCATTTTGCCAATTATAAAGTCTTTAGAATTTCCCTTAGGAAAAAAAAAAACGATGTTAGCAATGAATTACTGTTTTCGTTGATGTTTATTGATTATCATTTTGAAGAAATGTCTAGGGGACGATATTTAACAACTGGAGATGATCATGAAAATCAAGAAATGTATTAATAGAATATCAGTCTCTCTTACAGTCTTTCAGGAATTAATGATTGGAATTGAATCCAATAAGAAACTGTACAGGAAATTCTCAAGATAATTCTGAATTATTTTCATTCACAATATTTTGTAAATATTGTCGATTGGATATTCAATACAAAGATGGATCCAGAAAAACAGAAGGTAAGAAAACTCTCTCTCTCTCTCTCTCTCTCTCTCTCTCTCTCTCTCTCTCTCTCTCTCTCTCTCTCTCTCTCACGAAGCTTCGAAACCTAATCTCTATATAAACCAAAAATGAAATGATTTAATCGAACCTTTCTCTCTATTTCGAGAGATCGCTCTAAAGCAAAGTCACAAAGTATTTGACTTCCCTCGCTTGGGAGATGAGGATCTGAATACCTGAAAGTGGAATCATATAAGAATTTCATTATGATAAGGGAAGAATAAATAGATTAAACTGGAGAAGAGAAAGAAGGTAGAAAGGGAAAGTAAAACATAAATGAAATGGGAGAATAATTGATGGACAAAAGTAATTACCAGAGACAAACAAACAATCTGGAAAAAGGAAACCGTCATTTCTGGTTCCACAAAATCTCATTGTTTTTCTCTGGATGTTTACTCTCATTATTGTCCCCTCCAACCTCACATTATTAGATGGCATAATTGGAATATGATTTATTTCATATGCAAACTGTGATGAATCGGATTCAGAAATTAGATTAATATTAATGGTATCTAAAAGTGTAAATGGGATCTAATACCTTATAGGTAACTAAAAAAAATATTGATATTATTTATTTTCTGATTCCCAGAGATGTTGTATCATACAGAAGAATCTTTGGTCTGATGAATGGAATTATTCTCTAATGTGAATTTGATGGAGGAAGCATAAATGAAGCATTAGCATTCGGTAATCAGTTGACGAACAAGAGAGTAATATTTATGGGAGTTTTTTCCTAATAAGAAGAATTCTGCAAAGGCAATAGTTGAATGAATCCTTAGGATAATCAATTCTCAGTCATATTTCGCATATTTTGAAAGTTACTCTTCCCGTGTAATGAGAAAACACACGCTATAATACATAATATCAATAACTGACTCGATCTATATCACTTTGATTACAATATTCAGTGATGTGAAACTTGAGCTGCATAAGATATTTGTGTGCATATTCAAGAGTTCTGTAAGCGAGAGAAGTTCTTTGTGAAAGGATCATTGGTCTTCAAAGTCAGACAACTTTTCAAAGGATTGCGCGTTGTTGGCTCAGCGTCCTCGAATATTTGATTAAGGCATTAGATTAGAATTGCAAGAGAAGGCAACGGTGTAATGTACTCATGATTCAGTTGGGTGGGCGGCAAGAGGCTGTTTTAAACATTTTTTTTTTTAATGTTATTACTTGTTTATCTTAGGTAAAGTGGTTTACCTGAAGGAAAGACTCATGTTTGTGTTTACTTTATTTTGTTACAACCTTCATTGCATTTAAACCTTCAATGTTTACCAGATATCATAAACATCTCGAAGTCTTCTGTTACCTTTCTGGATTTGCAGGCCGAAGCTGCTGACATAAGTTCCGTGTTGATATTTACATAGAAAGGAATAGCATAAGTTAGTTATGACAGAAATAGGAATAGAAATAGCATAATCAAATTACCCTTCACTTAATCTAGCTGAAAGCTGGGGGTTCCAATAACTTTTTTGTATGTATGTAAACATTGTTATTACAACCATGAGTCCATAAGAGAAGCTTTACTTTGTGCTTCGCCAACAGGGGTACTATCATTTCCTAATTGAAGGTAATTTATATTGTGTAATTGGTTGCATATATAAATTTGAAAGAAAAATGGCTTTGACGACATTCAAATGCAGAATTTCATCAATATTTTATTTGAATTAAGTCTCTGTCCGATTAGAATGGACTATATAAAAGAACCAAGGGAAAAAATATACACAATTATCGTTTTCGGATTCATTCAAGGTCAAATTCTAAGTATAAAGACTAATTTTTCACTTCTATTCTGTTTTATATTTTTTTATGTTTACTTCTTATTTTAAGGTTTGAATTAATCATCAATGAAAAATGAACAACTATATAAATAGCTAACTGCTGTTGTTTCTTTTCTCTTTTTCTCTTGGTCCACCTCATGATGTTGGTCGCCTGAACTGAACGGATAATGCTGCCATTGGTCTATTCGGTCTCTTCCTATTTCAATTGCATTTACCTTTTCCTTCTTTCTTTTCCTATTTAGCTTTCCTTTGGGCAATTGGCTCCCTGAGGAGCACAAGATAAAGGATCCAGACCTAATGACGCAATATTTCATTGAGAGAGAGAGAGAGAGAGAGAGAGAGAGAGAGAGAGAGAGAGAGAGAGAGAGAGAGAGAGAGAGAGAGAGAGAGAGTAATGACACCCTCTTCTGGTGTTGAGGGAAGGACCTTCATGGGGAATAATAGACGACGAGGGGGATTTCTGCACCCTCAAAAATGAGGTTATTTCTTCTTCTTCTTCTTCTTCTTCTTCTTCTTCTTCTTCTTCTTCTTCTTCTTCTTCTTCTTCTGTTCATTGAATGAAACTAAAGAGCAGCGACAAAAAGGATATTGTTTCCTTAATTTATAATTTTTTCAAGTACAAAATTTCATTTATTATTTGTGTGGTGTCGTATGATTTATGATATGGATATGGTGGTAACCTACAAGGCTTTTACGATGAAGAGACAAATGGATGTTTTGGTGGAGATTAAGGGATTATCTTCGAAAAATTTACAGAGAGAGAGAGAGAGAGAGAGAGAGAGAGAGAGAGAGAGAGAGAGAGAGAGAGAGAGAGAGAGAGAGAGAGAGAGAGCACAAGATTCTAAATTGTAATGGGAATTTGAATTCCTTTTTTATCATTTTATTCTATGTCAAAATTGACCTGTTAGAATGATCTCAGATATGTGGACAAATGCATTATTCAGGGTAATAATGTCAAACAAAAAATAAACTTTATACAAATGAAGTCTTTAATTAAACAAGAAAGTTCTATCAATCCACTTGACCTCTACATGACCTTATCAGACCCATCTGTCTCTCCCATTGCATGTGTTATACCAACAATGTCTTCATTGAGGACTAAAACGGATGACTTCAAGATTTTCAAATATTTTCAATCGATCTAAAAATTGTTTAGCAGAGGGATAATATCCATCGTTATCCTTTTAGTAAACCAAGATTTTACTTCATCCAACCTTCTTATGAATATTTAGATATTAACTCATTTCGGTCTCTTTAGCATTTTGAATGTTTCATTAGTCTATATGTATTTGGAAATATTTCCACTTACATTAGATTTAAAGGAGCCATTTTAGTAAAATGAGCCATGATGGATTATAATTTGGGGAAATATTTCAGGAAATCGCGAAAAGAAAAGTAAGGAAGATAGCATTGAGGTTGAAGTCTGTAACATCCTCACCGGACAACATATTCTCAAAGTAATTCTACTTCATTTGTAAACCTGCAATTTTAGTCCGGAGAGAGAGAGAGAGAGAGAGAGAGAGAGAGAGAGAGAGAGAGAGAGAGAGAGAGAGAGAGAGAGAGAGAGAGAGAGTTGTGTATATTGCATAGGTCGTCGAAGTTAGAAGTAAAAAATTCAAGCTGTGCTGTCTGGTCTGTGCAGGATGTAACTAATGAAAATGAATTGTCTGAAGCAGATTGCATCGCTTTGCACCTACTACGCTTCTTCTAGTAGTGTGCCCATAATCACAGTAATGTGGAGAGACCAACGAGGAACCTGGAACCTATGCAAGACAGGAAACGATATGGATACATTGAAGGAATGGTAATGAATAGATGAGAGTTTATTCGTTACAAAGGGAAAGAGGAGGTGAGAAATACCAATTGGATTTTCGCCATATTCCGAAATGTATCGGAAAGGAATAGATTTTGTATATGACTTCCGAAGAAGGTTTGAGAGTTGTGTGTTGGGTGGTGCATGAGCGCCTTTTCATTTATGTCACCTTTGTCCATTTCCATCCTTTACTTGTCTATGGGTATTGGATGGATGTAAGCCTATCGGTAGGTGTCCGTCATGATGAGGAAGTTTTAGAAGATTCTAATCTTTATAAAGATTAAACTAATAATCCTATTGATCTTCTTCTCTTTAATGAGGAGTCAAAGTTGATGCACTTACTAAAGCTCTCCCTAGAGCAATTACATCAGATTCCCAAATCGAATGATGCCCTATTAATTTAAGGAATATCGTTTGCAATGTATTGCTAATTGGGCATCTGAGCAATTTTGCCCTTCAATTCCTAATTCCAACTGAGGAAAGAAAGCAAGATTTTTCTTCATCGAATAATAGAGATTTCACAAATCCAGTCCCCAGTCTTCAAAAAAAAAAAAAAAAAGTGTTGCTATTGTGCGTTGAGTTGAGTGGAGTAGCACTAACCTTGCTTTGCTTGCAACACAAAAGCCTGAGTTCGACTCCAAGAGAGGGTAACAGCATTTTTGGGCGTTTCGTAGAAACCAGATGTAGTATTACCACGAACAAAAATAGAACACCAAAACACAAAAATGATACAGAGTATGAAATCATTAACAATAAAAGTTTATAAGTACTTGAGATCGTACACCGAAAGTGTAAATAGAAAGCCAAGAAATGGTAATATTAGCGTAAGGCCCTTTATTTCAATCTCAAACAGTTGGGACTGGGTGGGTTGTTTCTTAGCAACATTATTGAAATTTCTAAGTAATAGATCGTAAAGAGTTGTTGTTGATGGGCACCACAATGAGTATAGGAATATGGTATCTGGTGTTCCTTAGGATAGTGTTCTTGGCATGTGGTTTGGTCTAGAAAACAAGCTTGTTGCATATGCAGATGATGCTATTTTCTTTGCTTCTGTTCCATCTCCGAATAAAAATCTCTTAACAGAGATCTAGCTGAAATTAATGCATGGTCAAATTATGATTGTAGGTAAGTCAAGGACAGTGGCTCCTCAACATCTGAATCTCAGCATTGATAATGTTTTTTTAACTCTGCATGACTTTTGAAATTTTAGGTGTAAACCTCGACTGCAAATTTACTCATTAGAAACACATTGGGTCTGTGTTTTCTTCAATTGCACAAAAAAATAAGCTTTTTGAGAAACTCTTTTAAGATTTTCAGTGATCAATTTATACTGAACTAGTGTTCTAGTTCTTTGATTCTACCTTGTTTCGAGTATTGTTCTTTTGTCTCGTCCTCAGCTGCTGATTCTTATCTAAATCTGTTGGACAGGAACTTACCGTCTATTAAATTTCTTATTCCGGATCTTGCTATTAATCTCTTGCACTGTTATTTAATTAGTTCATTATATATGTTGCATAAGATTTTTCAAAATTCTGATCATCCTTTACATTCAGATCTTCCCGGACAGTTCCAGCAAACAATCATTTACTGTAACTTATGTGATTAAAGTTCTTTTTGCTTATCAGGTGGGTTTGTTGAAAATTTGTGGGGAGATATTTTCTTGGGGTGGTGATTTCGTGGGGAGGAATTTTCGTGGAGAGAATTTTCAGAATGGAATTTTCAGGGTGGAATTTACATGGAACCAAAAACACACACACAAAAACAGACACGCACACACATATAGAGAGACAAAATTACATTATATGTGAATGACTTATAATTACATTTTCTTTAACTGAAACCCTATCCCCATCTCTTTCTCTCTCTCTCTCTCTCTCTCTCTCTCTCTCTCTCTCTCTCTCTCTCTCTCTCTCTAGCCAGCAGCTAATAAAGTCCATTGTATTCTTTCGTGGCTAGAAGTTTGTGGAGTCAGAAAAGGATGTCGCTTTTGCAAAAGCAATTTCATACCATTCATAGATGATAATTTAATTATTGCATTTATATATATATACATATATATATATATATATACATATAAATATATATATATATATATATATATATATATATATATATATATATATATATATATATATATATATATATACATATATATATATATATATATATATATATATATATATATATATATACATACTGTATATATGCATATATATATATATATATATATATATATATATATATATATATACATATATACATATATATATATATATATATATATATATATATATATATATATATATATATATATATATATATATATATATATATATATATATATATTTATATTTACATATATATATATATCCAAATATATATATATATATATATATATATATATATATATATATATATATAAAATATATATATATATATATATATATATATATATATATATATATATATATATATATATATATATATATATACATACATATATATATATATATATATATATATATATATATATTGTCACAACTTGGGTGTTAGAATGTGAAATAAAAAAATAAATATAATGCATACCGAATACCCAAGGTATAACAAAAATTAAAAGTGAAGAAACGCAAGGGAACGCATGTAGCTGTGGTATGCTGGGAATGGGGAGTTCAAATAATATTTCAGTAACATAACCTTAATTTAATCCAGTGCACAGTAAACATATACATATAAAGTAAACATAATACACACAAAATAATACACAAATATAAAGATAATATAACTGTCCTAATACTGGACAACACACTGGTGAGATAAGGGGATTACGAGGTACAGGTTACAAAATACTTAGCCGAAAAAGCCGACCAGCAGAGAAGTTCACAAAAACGATACAAAGACGAGACACAATACAGGTGAGGGAGGCAGACTTGTAGCAGTGGGTAGCAGTAATGAGATGCCAGTGACTACCGACCCAGCTCAGACCCTGTATATATACAGGCCAGAAGCAGTCACGGGGTATCCTGATTGGCTTACGTGACAAGTGCTCAAGTAATTAACAAACACCCTGCTTGTTGTACAGGGAAGGCAGGCGGGGGGAAGGAGAATGGTGGCCGTGACACCCCCCCACCGAAGACCTCCGAAGTGGGACATGAAGGAGGTTAACCTGTTGGAGCACGAGATAAGGTGTCCGCATTGATGTTGTCTGATCCCTTGATGTGGTGAATTTCGAGATGGTATTCTTGAAGAGTAAGTGCCCAGTGAAGAATCTTCTGATTGGTTAGTTTGGATTTCTGGATGAAGGCTAACGGGTTGTGGTCGGTGAATATTTTGATTGGACATGAAGCAGACTGTAGGTAGCATTTGAACTTGTTAACGGCCAGAATCAGGGACAAGGCTTCCATCTCGATGGTTGAGTAACCCACCTGGTGACTCTTCGATTTGGCAGAGAAGAAAGCCACAGGGTGCAGAATGGTGGAGGATGGATCTGGTTGCAACAGCACTGCCCCAACTCCAATTCCACTCGCATCAACCAGCAGGTGGAAGGGCCGCAGATAATCAGGTACCTTAAGTACTGGTTCAGAAGCCAAGAAGTTCTTGATGTGGGTAAAAGACGTCTGGCACGCTGGAGTCCACTTGAAAGGCTGAGCAGGGCTAGTCAGATTGGTGAGGGGTGCCGCCACAGTCGAGAAGTTGCTGCAGAATCGACGGTAATACCCAGCCATCCTGAGGAACCTCATCACCTCCTTTCGTGTCGTGGGTGTAGGGAAGGAAAGGATCGCCTCCACGTTGGCTTCTTTTGGCCGCACAGTACCGCTTCCCACTACATGACCCAAGTAGGTCACGGTGCCACGACCAAACACTGACTTCTGGAGGTTAATGACGAGTCCTGCGTCCTCCAACCGTTGGAACAGTCCTCTCAAACGCACCACGTGCTCGTTCCAGTTGGTCGCCACCACCACCACATCGTCCAAGTAGGCATGAACTCCTGGTAGGTCTCGGATGACGGAGTTAAAGAGTCTCTGGAATGTGGCAGGAGCATTAGTAAGTCCAAAAGCCATTACCTGATATTCATAGAGCCCAAATGGGGTAATAAAGGCAGAAAGGGCCTGGGCTCTTTGGGTTAACTGCATCTTATAATAACCCTTCAGTAAGTCTATTGTAGATAGGAAATAGGCATTTCCTACTGTATCTAGCAGTGTTTCAATGAGTGGCAATGGGTAGGCATCCCGGACAGTGACGTTGTTTAATTTACGGAAATCTGTACACATCCGGTAAGTTTGATTAGGTTTAGGAACCAAGATACAGGGTGAAGCCCAGGGAGACTGACTAGGTACGGCTAGATTATGATCAAGAAGATACTATACTTCTTGTTTGAGGATATCAGTCTTGACAGGGTTAAGGTAATAAGGACGTTGTCTAATGGGAGGTTGGTTTGGATCTTTTAATTGAATGTCATGTTTAAGAATATTGCAAGAGCCTGGATGTTCTGAGGTAATAGTTGGAAATTGTTTTAGCAAGTGAATTATCTGCTGTTTTTGACAAGGGTTAAGCCCACAAAAATACTCATCAGACTGAAGCAATAGTTCTTGATTCGATGAGGCACTGGTAGGTAAGGGAAAGTCAATGGATTGGGTGCCTTCGTTTTCCTCGGACAAAGTCACTGCCACAGGAGCTACATCATCATTAATGGTTACAAGAGTCACTGGCAAACTGCTGGTACCCTCCTCTGGTGGTCTGGAAAGGTAGGACTTTATCAGATTAATATGTACCAACTGCTGTTTTTTACGTCGGTCTGGGGTTTCAAGAACATAGTTAAGTGGTCCCAGCCGTTCTTTGATTTTATATGGCCCTAAAAATCTCTTTTGCATTGGGCTCCCTGTTATAGGTAGAAAAGCCAAAACCAAGTCCCCTGGATTAAATGTTCTAATTTTCGTTTTCTTGTCATACTGGGCTTTATATTTGCCTTGGAGCCGGGACAAGTGGGACTTAGAAAACTTACGTACTTCCTGTAATTTACTTTGTAGATTTTTAACATATGCATTTACATTAGTGTGACTGTCTGACTGGGACATGAACCACTGATCTTTCAATATTTTTAAGGGTCCCCTTATGGGTCGCCCATATAACAACTCAAAAGGTGAGAAACCCATAGATTCGTGATTGGCTTCCCGAATAGAAAAAAGTAACCAATCTAAGTTATTGTCCCAACTTGCTCCAGTCTCCAGGCAGTATTTTCGTAGCATGGATTTTAGGGTCTGGTGGTACCTTTCCAGACACCCCTGCGATTTTGGATGGTAGGCTGAGGAGACAGCATGTTTGATTCCCAGTTCAGTAAGGACCTGTTGAAAGAGAGCACTCGTAAAATTAGTACCTTGATCGGATTGGATTTGACAGGGGATTCCTTTAGAGGTGAACATAGATAACAAAGGTGCAATTACAGATTTGGCAGTGATGGATTTAAGGGGGAACGCCTCAGGATAACGGGTGGTCACATCGACTACAGTTAAAAGATATTCGTTTCCTTTTTTTGTCCTAGGTAGGGGGCCGACACAATCAATGATTATTTTATTGAAAGGCTCTTCTTTGATAGAAATTGTCTTGAGGGGAGCCTTGGGAATGTTTTGATTAGGCTTACCCGCTACCTGGCAAATGTGACAGGTCCGCACGAAACTGGAAATGTCCTTATGCATCCCCGGCCAGTAAAAAAGTTTTAATACTTTGAGATAAGTCTACCTGATACCTAGATGTCCTGCAAAACCATCATGAGCTAATTTGATGACACTATTCCGAACCAATGTAGGAAGGACTATTTGATGGGTTTCTGACCAGGACTGCAACTTATTGTGGGTATGTGGTCTGTATGCTCTCATTAAAACTCCATCTTCAAAATAAAAGCATGGAGTGGTGTCTATATCTGTTTTGTCGGTAGCTGTGTGAAGTACATGAGAAAGAGTGTGATCCTGCTGTTGTGCCTGAATGATTTCTTCTTTGTTCATGGCCCTGTTTATCAGATCATCCTTCCCAAAGGATGGAGGAGTAGTAGGTAAAGATGGAGTTAAGGATTAAGAATTAGCTGAGGGAGCAGTTAAGACCTTACTTTGAGACCGGGTGACAGCACAGGCAGGGAAAAGGTGGGGAAGTCTTTCATCCAGATCATGTGTAGGACTAACAGGTAAAGGTTGGTCTACTGTCTCCACTGGAGGAACTGTTAGGGTACCTGCGAGATCATTACCTAGTAGAAACTGAATTCCGAGTACAGGCAAGGAGTCTTGACGTATGGCTACTTTAACAGGGGAGGATAGAAGGTCACATTCAAGATAAATTTCTGCTAGGGGATAAGACGTTTGACAAGTTAGATCAGACAGTAAAACTTTTTCACCGGTGTAAGAATCAGAAATGTTCGGAATGACATTGGATAATAGAATGGACTGGGCTGCACCCGTGTCTCTAAGTATAGTAATAGGGTACTTATGATCACCCTTACATATCGACACAAATCCTTGAGAGATAAAAGGGTCAAAGAGAGAGAGATTAGGACCAGGCACATTTGAGGCTGCTATTGGCTTAGCAGAAGTGACTGTGTGTTTGGTGTTAGAACTTTTGGACACTTTACACCCAGGATGACGACACTCTTGGATCATATGCCCGGGTTTCTTACAATAATTACAGGTTACTGGCTGGGGAGCAGGACGTGAACTGTTGCCTCCTAAACCTCGCCCCACTCCTGCAAGGTGTTCACCAGAGGGGGGTCTCACACTGGGGCTCTGCCTACGAGCTCCACTCCCCCACGTGTCTATCATCAACGCCTGAGCATCCACTAACTCTGCTGCTCGTATCAGCTCCTTCTCACCCCTTTCCTCCACATATCTCACCAAGTGGATGGGAAGCTTATTCTTCCACTCCTCCAAGACAACAGCATTAACTAGTTCTGAAAATGTCGTTACATCAATAGCCTCAAGCCACTTTTTACACTGTCTCAATTTATCAGTGGCAAATTCAACATAAGTTTGGGTATGGGACTTGGTTAAGGATCTGAATTTCAGTCTGTAGCCGTCAGGAGTAAGAGCATAGGCATACAAGACGTGTTTCTTAACAAAATCATAATCCTCAGGCCTATCTAAACTGTTATATACCCGAAGAGCCTTTCCTGTTAATTTTGGAGTTAGGATGGTAAGCCATTCATCCTTTGGCCATTCTTGTTTGTTAGCAATAATCTCGAGAGTTTTAAAGTACCCATCAACATCATCTTCAGAAAAACCAGGAAGGAGGGAGGACATGTTACCTACATTTAATTTTAACTGTTTTTCCTGTATTTCTAGTACCTTTTCTTTGCTTTTTTCTGTTATGTCCACCTCTTTAGATTTTAACTCTAACTCTCTTTCTAGCTTCTCCCTTTCTAATGCAAGCCTTTCTCTGTCTAGTTTGAATCTTTCTCTTTGAATTTCGATTTCTCTTTCGTTTTCTACTTCTAATCTGAGTTTTTCTCTTTCTTTTTCGCTTTCTAACAGTTCTCTTTGCATTTGTAATTGATAGTCTAATTTTAATTTCTCCAGTTCTAAGGGATTGACTTCAGTAAATCGCTGATAAGGCCTAGCAGGTGACAAAACGGGAGGCGAGCGGTAACCCGCTGGTTCAGCCTGAGCGTCAGGTAACACCGAACTCGCTGGGGTTAAAGTATCTATGGCGACTGCCGCAAGTACCCCTTGGCTGACTAACTCTTCAACCACCACATTCTTAATCATAGTCTTATTTAGCTTATAGTGAATTTCAATGCCATAATGATGGGCAATTTGCTTCCAATCATCTTTTCTGAGAGGTCCTGCTAACTTATCCGAAGGTGGATTAGCAACAAAGTCATCTAGGTTAAACGACATGGTTAATTATTAATAGTAAACAATAAAAAGAATACAAGGAAAGAATCAAATGAAATTATTGAACTAGCTGTAACACTCGATAGACAAGGACGGCCGGGTCGTAAAACAGAAACAGCCCTTCGATAACTAGACAGACCCTCATTAATGTCTCGTTATACCCTTAGTCCTATGCCCAAGATTATTGTCCGTGTGAGACTGAGACAAACACAAGTTTGTATAAACGATACTTGAAAAAGATACTTGATAAGGATTCATAGATGGGGTGTTCGCGTCTGAGTCACCGACAATCACATACCGCGTAAAGATACTTGAATAAGATTTTTAATGATACTGGAAAAACATGAGAGGCTTGGGAAAAAAAAATGGACACTCCGATACTTGGAACGATAAATGATACTCGATATAAAGATACACAAACAATAATGATCCGTACACACGGAATGGAGGAGCGAAAGTAAGCTCTTATTAGCTAACCTAACGCTGATAAAGTTTACTAGTGAGGGCTGTGAACACTTTAAACTGAGTAAACTCTATGACTGCTACTTACTGCACTTGATCTAACATGTGTGGTGTGGCGATACAAAGTGTAATACCAAACGAGTTTAACTGTAAGAATTTAAACTACACATACCAACCCTCGTCTTGGTTTACAATAAAAAAAAAAAACACTTCACTTATCAGATACAAGAAACATTAAAGCACTGAACAAAATCAAAGCACTGTCACTGTAAAAGAAAGTGATTAATGATTAACAGGACACAAGGGAGTAACAAATAACTGACAACGATCACCAATTTAGCAATTACATCCTGGCAAGGTCGCCACTTGTCACAACTTGGGTGTTAGAATGTGAAATAAAAAAAAATAAATATAATTGCGTACCGAATACCCAAGGTATAACAAAAATTAAAAGTGAAGAAACGCAAGGGAACGCATGTAGCTGTGGTATGCTGGGAATGGGGAGTTCAAATAATATTTCAGTAACATAACCTTAATTTAATCCAGTGCACAGTAAACATATACATATAAAGTAAACATAATACACACAAAATAATACACAAATATAAAGATAATATAACTGTCCTAATACTGGACAACACACTGGTGAGATAAGGGGATTACGAGGTACAGGTTACAAAATACTTAGCCGAAAAAGCCGACCAGCAGAGAAGTTCACAAAAACGATACAAAGACGAGACACAATACAGGTGAGGGAGGCAGACTTGTAGCAGTGGGTAGCAGTAATGAGATGCCAGTGACTACCGACCCAGCTCAGACCCTGTATATATACAGGCCAGAAGCAGACACGGGGTTTCCTGATTGGCTTACGTTGAGGTGGGAGCAAGCAATCCCACTTGCGACTGCTAATTAGAAGACGTGACAAGTGCTCAAGTAATTACCAAA
>NC_090749.1:25838453-25875953 GCF_036898095.1 Palaemon carinicauda | reverse complement strand
TATTAACCCAAATCGTAGTGTTTATGGTTAAAAAAAAAACTGAAATCAATTACTATGTATAATGTAAATATTTGATACAATAGTATATATAAAACCATGTTATACATTGTGTTCAAGTCTGCTAGGAAAAATTTTGCTTCTTATTTTGAAGAGTTGGCAGTAATACACTACCACCATCGTTAACATCTTGGTCATTTCATCCTAATGCACGAGAGAAATGATTCTGAGAAATCACATCGGAACATATTATGCCAAGTCAACCCTCCAGGGAAGAGGGTATTCAAAAATACTATAATTATGTATATAGTAATTGACAGGGGATAATTAAAAACCAAGGTTGTTGTTGTTGGGGTATTAAAGCCAACACTTGTTGTTGGCACCAAGGTTGTTGTTGGGGTATTAAAGCCAACACTTGTTGTTGGCACGGGCCTTTCCCTTGGTTGGCCCGTAGAATAAAAAAAACCAAGGCACAATCAACTTGATCAGATTTTTTTCAAAATTTTGATTTTTTTTTTATAACTATTTATGTTAATTTTTACTAAATCTTCCACATAATATGAACATTTTTCTTTGAAAATTTTTGAAAATAATTATGAACACAAAAACATATTCTTACAAGGTTAAATAGCCAAAAATATTAGAAAAACATCATTATGATGATAGAATATCTGGCCCGAACTCGTCAGGAATTTGCAAAATATTGAAAGTTCGATCGGAGGAAGCCTTTCCTGCTCCATCGGTAATCAATAAGTAAAGAAACTGAATGATAGAATACAAACGTGAAAAACTTTATTCTCGTTGACTATAATGAAAATTGAATAATGTAATTTTCTATAGATTTTGCAGAAAATAGAAGAACTCGCAGCACAGTTTTCTTTCGTTTCTATCATGACTTTCGAGGTGGACTAAATGAAATCTAATTCTATATCATCCCTTTATCTAAGTCTAAATATTAATAAACGTTAAATTTTTAATCCTTCTCATTCTATAAAGACCTTTGGTCTTTTTCTAATTATGTTTAAGGGGAAACAGGAATATCTGCTCCTCTATTCTGTTGTAAGATTCCATAAAAACAATTATATTTACGAAAACTATCTCAAATTTTTAATATCAGATTTAGAGGGAGAAAGAAAATATAGCAAATTGTGAACAACTATAATAATTATAGATTATTTTCTTCCTCAGTTTCAGTGGCAATTCCGTTAGACTGAGAGAGAGAGAGAGAGAGAGAGAGAGAGAGAGAGAGAGAGAGAGAGAGAGAGAGAGAGAGAGAGAGAGAGCAAATGGTTCTGTTCGCTATTTTTGTTTTTTTTCCGTAGGTTCTGAATGATACTTATATAAGTACCAACAGTATTCTTGCAGCTCCAGGTAAAACCAATTCCAAAGAAAATCTTACGGTCTGGCATGAAAAATTAAATAAATACAAAAGAATTAAGTGTCATTCATTTGTTGTTGCAGTTAATAATTCTAGGTAATCACACCTATAAATAGGTACAGAAATTATTGAGGTAAGTAAATGAACGTGTTACTTAAACACAAATCAGTCAGTTTTAACATCCAATGTTGCATAACCGTTTGGAAAAAAAACAACACAGTGACTCCTTTTATTAATCATTGGTATTTTACATAGCTAAAACGCACATACCAGAGCTCAAGAACACCTTCAGGGTAGAACTTTCTGGCTAAAAATGCTTGTTTATAGATTTGCCTTTGTTCTTTAAAGGATGCCACAAATATTACGCCCAAATACACCTCTTTGTCTATCAAATTAGGGACTTAATCACTCTCCATAATGGCCAGTGTACGAGTTTTATGGACGACATGACCAAATGCTCAGTAGTATCCTCTTCCTCCCTATACAAAACACAAAGGGTATCCTTATCCTTTCTGTTTCTATAATTTTCTTTTAATTCTCGCAATTTATCCTTGTTTTCATAAATAGTACTCTTGCATTAGTGTCAAGTTCACCTATGCAGTCTCTTCTGCCATTACTATTCATAAACCTCAGTTTGGTAATTTCTGCTTTTCTTGCTTCTATTTCTCTTTTAATTTCATTTGCCTCTTAATTTTTGTTTCTTTTTTAAATTCTTGTGTTTTTTATACTTTCTTACTTCTTCAATTTTAATATAATATTCATTGCATATTTCTTTGATACTTTTTCTCCAACATTCCCCATATGGTTCTCTTATTTGATCTTCCACTGCTTTCTTAACTAGCCATTTGTCATCTGATGTTATGAAATAACATCACATTTTTCATACTGTTTTCTATTTTCAACTGGCTGTATTCCTATTTCTGTTATTCGCCCCCAGTATGGTGGGTAGAAACCTGTTTAAACACTCCTTTCATAATTTTGTACTGTTTACTCTCTAGGTCTTTCATTTTTTTTTTATTACAATCATGTCTAAATATTTGCAAACATTGTAGGTACTACTACTGTCTCATAGCTCTTTATTCTCACTAACAATGCCAAATCTCCTACTCTGTTACTGTCTCTATACTTCCTAACTTCCTGTACCATGTAGCCTATTCTATTATTGCTTCCCTTTTGCTTATGCTGAGACTTTGGTTTCCTTTATCCTAGTACCATACTTCTAATTATTTATATTCCTTAAATGTTTTTATCCTTCGGAGTTTCTTAAAACCTCGTCCTTTTAATTCCATGGTTGATTTGTTTTCGGAGGAAATTGGGAGAAACAAAAATCCATGAAAGGACACATTCATATCTTATACATGCAAAACAATACATCTCTCTGAAGTGCAAAGAATGTACAGATATAATTGTGTACGTTTGGTGGTACATATTTGTTTAAGCTTAATTCTAAAAACTTTTTGTTGTCTTATGGAGAGAAAGAATGAGTCGACAAACTGAAGAGAAATGAGTTGAGAGAAAACTTAATGATGGCCATTGCATTCTGCTTCATTGCAACGATGTTGTCAGCACATTTTATATCGTCTGGTCTTTGAGAAATGATAACAAGTGAAGCAGATGTCTGCATTGACATTAACAATGCCATGCTGTTATGAAACCCAAGAGACGATATACCATGTCCCATATTCGTTGTTAAAGTTTCATTTACAACTAAGTAACGAAGCCAGATTTGGTTTACAGTGAACGCTGTTATGTATTATTGTAATAATGTACTGTATTGATCTCAACATTGCATCATATTGCATTGATAAAACACGTTTAAGATTGTACATAACTGAAATAATGTATTTTGATATTAGGGTTCAAGCATTTATTGATTACCTCAAAGATAGGATGTGATTCTTTCTACTTTTTTACTGCAGTAGGATTTAGGTCTTTCAAGATCGATGCTCCTATGTTTGTTATGAGTTTTTGGTTTTTAAGATTGTTTACGAGGCTTGATGCTCAGTTTAGAGTTGGTTGCTGGAAGCCCAGAGCCAAGAGCAATGTAGCCTCTTATCATACATTAAAGGGTTATATATACACCTGCGTTTGATTCAACATAACAATAAGAAATTGACAATGCAGATGCGATACCCCTGGATAATTACTAATAATTATTCACTTATTCACAGGGGAGTAATATGCTGAAATCAACAGACAATCAACCAACATAAAATATAAAATTAGTGATGACGATGACCCGATGACGAATACACACAGAGATCAGAGAGCAGCAGAAGAAAAATTTATTGCATGAGAAGCAAAAAAAAAGGCTAATGAGGATTTCCTATGCAACCAACCTGAAGAATTACATCAAACATTATCAAATAAAACAAGAAAAAAAAGTGAATTTTATTTTTGGGTAGAATACAAAAAAAGTAGGAAGTTACAAGGTGACTTTAGAACAGTAGCCTAACCTATTCAAGGTATCAAGGTAAGCAGTCAAAATGCCTCTTGACATTGAACATCCTGAATGATTTAGCATCACAGATGAACCCAATTCTGTTATAACACGATGGCAACAGTGGTGTGAGGAATTTAAGATTTATTTAGAAGCATTTGGGAATATGATGGATGCCCAAAAGAAGGCATTATTACTTCATACAGGAGGTAGAGAAGTTCGGGAAGTGTTTAAGACATTGCACCCTATAGATAACATAAGTGAAGCTGCAATTAAGGCTCTTACCACATATTTTGCTCCTCGGGTCAATAAACGGATTTTGAGCGAAGCGAAAAATCTATTTTTGGGTAAGATGGCCATGTCGTCCTGATGGAAGTTCCTATTAGGTAGCTTCCTTGGGTATATTACAACTACGGCGATATTCCCAGAGAATTTACCTTAAGGTACCCAGAATTCTAACTCCTGGAGCGAATATCCCTAATAAAAGAACCAGGGATATCGCAAAATATCAGCGGACGTATTCTTGACACGCCACATGGCAATCTGTACCCCGAACAGAGTTAACACTTCGTAGGGGTCAAATGGCAAGAAAACGAAAACGAAAAGAGAGGGGGGAGCCGTTCGTAAGGTATCTCTCCTCTCCCGTTTCGTAAGCGTGCCCTGCGCCGCTCGCGGAGCCATCTGTACTCCTTGTAGCGATACACGAGGTGCTACAGATACTGTATGTAGGGAGGGGACCTACAGCCCCTTTTTTTTTTTTTTTTTTAAAGAAAGGGGCAGGGCGGGTCCATCAGGACGACATGGCCATCTTACCCAAAAATAGATTTTTCGCTTTGCTCAAAATCCGTTTTTTGGGCTCAAGCCATGTCGTCCTGATGGAAGTTTACCAGAGCATTACTGTATCTGTGGATTCTCAAAACGTGCCGTACTCCCCAGAAGTATTTCCCCAGCCGACTCGACCTAGAGACCTAAGATGTTACCGTTATACATCTTTTCAACTAACCATAAACCATGATAGAGCTTCCTGCCCCCTACAGGGAAGAGTCCTACTAGACTCTGGGAAAGTCTCGAAGAGTACATATAACTATGTATAAATCACTGGCAAGCCAATATAGTGGTCTCACCCTATATAAAGTAAAGCATAGTTTGTAAAGAACTACTGCGTCAAAATGAAATATCGACCAGTTCCACGTTCGATACTGAGTTGGACAAAGGTTTATATCTGTGTAAGAAGAAACTTGCAACAAAAGCTTGCACCAAGGAACAGACTATTATAGTTATCCCCGATAAACATACATAGGATGAATGCTCAATTAATGATAAGAAATTGACATAGGTGAAGGAGACGCAAGGTTCCCAAGAACAAGTTTATTGACAAACAATAAATAGACATGGTTACAACAATTATATACATATAAAAGGTGGATAACCAAAGATTTGCATAAGCATGGTAGTAAACAGATACTTGTTTATCTGAAAGAAAAACATTAGAGCCACATTCACATACTAGGTATCAAAGATAAAAGTATGTGTTACTAGCCACTCACATTAGCGTCCAAAACGCCCGGCACACATGTCTGTACTTATGCTAAGTTCACCTTGAAAACGGAACAGATAACGTGGGCAACCCGTGACCTTACACTTAGTTATAGCACCGCATATAACTACACACTCACCCTGGAATTAATAGTCCCAATTAAATCCATTGTTCCTCACAGAGTTAAACAGCAGGGTTAACGACGCAACCCACTGCTACCACAAACCTCTTTAGTTGCTCCACTTGTTTCGCATAGTGGCGAAAGAACACCCTGGAAGACTTCCAGCCGGTGAATGAACGCAGCTGTTCAAAATCCATACAGTTAAAGAAATTTAAGGATGAGGCAACTTTCCTCGGATCATGACCTGCGGGTGAACTGTCAGGATCCGCTCTGCGAATAAAATATGTAATTTTTGCCCTGAGTTGTTTCAAAGATAAATTTGAGCCCGATGTTTCTCCTCTGAACAGTTGACCCCCCCTGAAGTCTGAAGTTCTACAAAGAGAGACCTTTAGGCATTCTACGGGACAGAGATGCATCTTCTTTCAGAGGGCAGATTCTCCAGGGACCCCACCTGTTGGTGGGTATCTCGTTCTTAGCGAGAAACGTAGGGTCCGGAAACAGGTTCAGTTCTCCCCCATCCAGGAACTGAACACGACCTTCCTCTCTCGAGAGGGCTACAATCTCTCTAACCCTGGTCCCGGACGTGAGTGCAAATAGGAAGATAACCTTTTGGGTCAAATCCTTCAACGCACACTCCTCATTATTCAGTAATAAGGCGAAGTGAAGGACTTTATCCAAAGACCATGAAATAGGCTTTGGAGGTGCTGAAGGCCTGAGCCTAGCGCAGGCTTTCGGGACTTTATTAAAGATCTCATTAGCGAGGTCTACCTGGAAGGCATATAGGATGGGTCTTGTCAAAGCAGACTTACACGTAGAAATCGTGTTAGCTGCCAGCCCCTGCCCGTGGAGGTGGATGAAGAAGGACAAGCAGAAGTCCGTAGAGATCTCATGCGGATTCTTCTCTTTGACAAAGGCCACCCATTTTTTCCAAGCTGACTCATATTGCCTTCTAGTAGACTTGCACTTATACTCCTCTAGGAAGTCAATGCTGTCTCTCGAGATCCCGAACCGCTTCTTCACCGCTAGGGAGAGAAAATCATGAGCTGCAGGGTCCGGGTTTTCTGTAATGAAGCGCAGACAGTCGACTTCTGGACTCGCTGGGTCAGAACTGGGTCCGGCAGCGGTAGAAACTTCAACCGTAGTTCCAGTGCCAGAGGGAACCACACGCTGTTCGGCCACTTGTGGGCCACTATCGCTGCTACTCCATTGAAGGATCTCAGTTTGTTGAGGACCCTCAACAGAAGGTTGTGAGGAGGGAACAGATAGATCCTGGACCATCTGTTCCAGTCGAGGGACATTGCGTCCACTGCTTCCGCTAAGGGGTCCTCGTACGGGGACACGTACCGGGGCAACTTCTTGTTGTCTTTCGTCGCAAAGAGGTCTATCTGCAGTTCCGGGACTTGACTCGAGATGAAGCAGAATGATCCTGCGTCTAGAGACCATTCAGACTCTACCGGTGTAAACCTGGATAGAGCGTCCACTGTCACATTGCTGACTCCTTGAAGGTGAACTGCCGACAGGTACCACTTCTTCTTTTCCGCCAGTCAGAAGATGGCCAACATCACCTGGTTGAGAGGTGGGGACCTCGATCCCTGTCGATTCAAGCATTTCACAACCACCTCGCTGTCCAGCACCAACCTTATGTGGATCGAGTGACGCGGGGAAACTTTCTTTAAGGTGAGAAGCACTGCCATAGCTTCTAGAAAGTTTATGTGAAAGGTCTTGAATAGCTTGGACCAGGTCCCTTGGACCTTCTTCCGATGAGAGTGACCTCCCCACCCCTCCTTCGAGGCGTCTGTGTGAATCGTCACCGACGGGGGAGGTGGTTGGAGAAGTACCGACTTCTTTGGTTGTCTGGCTTGGGACCACGGTCTGAGAAGAGTACGTAGACGAAGCGGAACTGGTCTTCTCAGATCTCTTCGCGCGTTTGATGCATAGCTTCTCCATACTCCGGCTGCATCCTTCAGCTGTGCTCTTAGCACCGGGTCTCTTACCGACGCAAACTGGAGAGAGCCCAGTACCCTCTCTTGTTCGCGTCTTGATATCCTTTCGGATTCTAGAAGTCTCTTGACAGACCCCGCTATCTCCTTCCTTTTCATCATTGTGAGGGAGAATCGGTGTGACACTAGGTCCCAGTGAATTCCCAACCACTGGAACCTCTGAGATGGAGAAAGACGAGACCTCTTTCTGTTGATCTTGAACCCTAGATACTCTAGGAACTGAATCACCTGTAGGGAAGCTTACAAGCATTCTGCCCTGGATGCTGCCCACACCAGCCAGTCGTCCAGGTAGGCTACCACCTGGATCCCTTTTAGGCGTAATTGTTTGAGAGCTGCGCTCGCAAACTTCGTGAAGATCCTTTGGGCTATGTTTAGCCCTAATGGCATGGCTCTGAAGGCGTATAGTCTTCGTTGTAGCTCGAATCCTAGGTAGGGGGAGAGACGGCGGCTGATTGGAACGTGCCAATAGGCGTCTGACAAGTCTATGGAGACGGTAAATGCCCTCTTGGGCAGTAAGGTCCTTATGTGTTGCAGTGTTAACATCTTGAACTTGTCGTTCACTATGAACTTGTTGAGTGACGACAAGTCCAGAATGACTCTGAGTTTCCCCGAGTCTTTCTTGGGAACACAAAACAGCCTCCCTTGGAATTTAATGGACTTTACCCTTCGAATCACATTTTTTTCCAACAGTTCTTGAATTTACTCCTCCAAAACGGGGGTGGAGTGTTGGAAAAACCGAGGGCACGGGGGTGGAGTGCTGTACCAGCTCCAGCCCAGTCCATTCTTGAGTAGGCTGTGGGCCCAGGGATCGAAGGTCCACCGATCCCGAAAATTCTGAAGTCTCCCTCCTACCAGCATCATCTCACTTCGATTGCTGTCCTGCAGTCTTGCCTCCCTGACCTCGACCACCTCTGGATCCCCTTCCCCTTGAGGGGCATCTAGACGAGCCTCTGGCCGCTCCTCTAGGTTTCGCTCGAAAGGTAGTCGCCTGCCCTTCGAACGCTGGGTTGAAAGCCGGGGATTGCGATGACACGGCCTGGGGCACCCATTGGAAAGTGGTCGGGGCTTGGGCCACCATCTGGGGCACCGAAGGCAAAGCCAACTGCTGCTGCTGTTGTCGTTGCTGTCTAAAAGGCCTGGCTGGCCGGAAAGGTAGCCCATACCTCATCGTCTTCCCCTTCGGTTGGGGACCCTCGTCGGGGGAAGACTTCCTCTTGAGGGACAGGCCCCACTTCAGGAGAAGATTTCTGTTCTCCGTGGCGGCCTTGTCCAGCACCTCCTTGACTGCATCGTTAGGGAAAAGGTCCTTGCCCCAGATGTTGGAGGAGATCAGCTTACTTGGCTCGTGCCTCACTGTCGCCGAAGCGAACACAAACTCTCTACAGGCCCTCCTCGCCTTGACAAAGCTATAGAGGTCCTTGGTCACCGTGGCCAGATGGGTCTTGGCCACCACCATAAACATCTCGTGGACCTTAGGGTCGCTCGCTATTGTCTCGAGAGTGGTCTGGAGAGACATCGAAGCCGCCAAACGTTCCTTCGTCTCGAGCTCCCTCCGCAGGAGGAAGTCAGACAGCCTAGGGAGGTTCTCGCCGAACTGCCGTCCGGCAATATCGGCGTCCAACTTCCCGACCGAAAAGGTAAGATGAACGTCCTTCCAGTCCTTGTTGTCCATCGGCAGGGCTAGAGACGAGGGCTTACACTCCTCCAAGGAGGGGCATGGCTTGCCAGCCTCGACTGCTTTAAGAACGGCCGCGAACCCCTTCTGCAGAAAGGGGAAAGCTCTAGCCGGAGAAGATACGAAGGAAAGGTGCTTCTTACTCAAAGCAGCAACTTTCGAGTTCGAGAAGCCCCTCTCCTTCATTGCAGATGACAGCAAAGCTTGAGCCTTGGCGTGGTCTATAACGATCACCTCCTTCGGCTCCGTCTCCTCCTTAGACGCCGGCTCCTTCTTCAGACGGACGTAACAGTCCGGATACGCCCCTTTGCTGGGCCAGAATTCCACCTCCTCAAGGGGAACCGAACCCAGTTTCTCCGACATGACGATCTTCCCGACCGTCATCGGCATGTGCTCAGCATATCTCCACGGGATAGCATCTGAGCACACAGGAAGGTCTTTCACGTTGAGCTTTTTCTGGGGCCCACGTGACGCTGCAAGTCTCTGCATCTGCAGTTCCATTGCAGCCGCCTTCTCACTATTCTCCTTCTGCATCTGTTGGATCATACCAACGATGGAGGAGAGAGCCTGTCCCAGCTCTGCTGGAAGAGCGGACGAAGTTGAGGGAACAGGTTCAGGGGCCTGAACCGGAGCGGCTGACGGCTCGACAACCTCTTCTTCTTCGGCGTCTGGAGCCTGATCTTCGTCCTGGCCCCCTGCCAGGAGGTCCTCTTCCAGACGTTCGGACACGTCCGACATCCTGTCAACCAGCTGAATGTCCTGCATGGCGACCGCCACTTCAGCATCTACTGGGATCTGGACTAGAGGGATCTCCGGCCGAGGCTGGGGGATCACTGCATCAGTTGAAGCCCTGGGAAAGAGGTAAGCCCTCATCTTCTCACTGGGAAGATAAGGTCCGGAGGTGTTCTTCTGGAAGCCCCTTACCCAGGTACGAAGCTTCTCCCTCGCTGCATCCCTTGTCTCCGCCGTCCTAGGGGAATCAAAAGCCTCAGCCAACAGGTTAGTGCATACCGAACATACCTGAGGGTCCCAGTAACGGAGATCATCCTTGGAGGCTGCGCAAGCCGCGTGCCTCCTACACAGACCATGTCCGCAGAAGTTCCTGCTACGGACGTTGCAGAAGACGTTACCACACTTCGGAATTTCCTCCTGTAAAAGAAGAAAACTTCCATGAGTATCAGGTGAACTGCATAACACATGGATATATATTAACATATAAAAATAGAAAGGGAAGACACACACTTATGTTTCCCACACAGTCAATTGCTGCAGCCTTCCAGATAATAAAATCAAATGGTTAGTCTTTTCTAGAGTAACCAATGCCAATATTCCCAAAGGAAATAGGTGTAGCTCACACCTAAAGTATGATTTTAAGAAACTGGATAATAGACAAGATAGAACTCACTTTCTATATCTGTAAGGCAACACCAAGGGGCTGTGCAAGGCAACACAAGCATGTTAGAAAACACAGCGTTGTAACACTACCATACTATAGTTTTCTCCCCACAGCATATACTATACTGGGGAATACTGATACAGTATAGGAGGTAATGTGCCGGCCGGCACTTACCATAGCTAGATCTAAAGTATACAACTTAAGAACTATAAGGCGGCAGAGCTCTGGTTCAGATGCATGTGCCGGCCGGCCGTGACTGCCGGCCAGCAGCTACGCTAGGTAGCGCCCGGCTGCCGGCCACCACTCCTAGCGGTCGGCAGACGAGGCGAGATAAAGGCCGGCCGGCAGAGGTATACAACCGGTGCCGGCCGGCAGCAACAGAACTAGAGTACTCCGACTGCCCGGCAGCCGGCCACCTAGGCCGGCAGTCGGTAGAGTACAACACTAGAAGAAAACAGAATGGATGCCGGGCTAAGAGGCTATACTACCTCAATGCCCAACAAACCGAAAGAGTGCCCAAAGGAAGGGGAGAATCTAATTCAAGCTTCCTAACCACTGCCGACTGGCTCTACAGACAGGCGTGGATGAGGGACCAAGGGAGGACCGGGCAGCACTCAAAGCAGCAGACCTTTGCTGGCCGGCACACTCTGCCGGCCGGCAAGGGACTAAGTCAGCTCCACATCCTAACCTATGAGGTAGAGATGTAGAATGACAAACAGTAGTGGAACATTACGGAAAGGACAGAGGGGAAGGGACAAAGAGGGTCCTACCAACCTTGCAATAGTTAAGGATCACCCACCGCCAAGAAAACTCATCTTAGTCTAAGGGAGATCCGAGGAGGGAGGCCAGCAATACTTGCTACCTACCACCGAACCAAAGCAAGGAAGGCGTTGCCATTCCCGGGTGAGGGATCTCAACCCCACCATCCGGAACAACAACAAGGACTAGTGTGAAGGATCATAGAAAGAAGGACTCATATCGTACAGAGACCTTCGAAAGTGACCGAAGGAGGCTAAGCCTCCTAAGTCTGTATCAGTCTAGCGAGGGAGACTCGACCCCAAGCCAAACGAGACAGACTCAGACTAATAACTCTGCTGTTCCGTCCCCTCTCTGAAGCCAGACTTGCTGGAACAGGAAGGAACAGAACACCCTAATATAGTAATATCGAAGGTTAATTCGGATACACCACTAGAGTTAAGCCCAAGGCTTACGCAGAGGGAAAGGGATTGCACACCTTCTCCGAAGAGAAGGGAGGAACCAGGGAAAGCAAGAAAGTATACCAAGGCCCCAAGACAACCTAGCTTAGGCACAGGGAGAATCGATTACCTAAATCACCGAAACTCACTCGTATACCATCTTGGAAGAACTCAGCATAATGTTATATGTATAACGTTGCCTAACGCTTCAATAAAATTATATAAAAACACTAGGAAATCTGAATATCATGCAGGAAAGTACAAGGACCAAACGACTAGGCTACAAGGTCTAGCGTAGGCCAACCTAGGCAATCCTTCGCCAAGGCACCAATACTAAAAGCATCAAAAAAGAAATCCTAATTAAGCTAAGCAGCTAAATTTATTAAAGCAAAACAGCCGGGAACGTCGCTCTGGCTAACAAAATAACTCCTATCTAGTGAGCGACAGCGTCCAGGACGCCTCCAGCAGGCAACAGCTCTTGTAACAAAGATAACTCTCTTATTAACTTTAAAATTTACCAAGAGCCTACATTTATACATAAAAGAAATGGTACTCAACTTATCGGAGGCAGAAGAAGTTGGAGAAAGCATAAATGCTGAGATAAATCCAAGATTTGCTAGAAACACAGGGAAAAACACCGAGTTGTTAAGCTACGCAAAAAGGAATACAGATGGCGCCGCGAGCGGCGCAGGGCACGCTTACGAAACGGGAGAGGAGAGATACCTTACGAACGGCTCCCCCCTCTCTTTTCGTTTTCGTTTTCTTGCCATTTGACCCCTACGAAGTGTTAACTCTGTTCGGGGTACAGATTGCCATGTGGCGTGTCAAGAATACGTCCGCTGATATTTTGCGATATCCCTGGTTCTTTTATTAGGGATATTCGCTCCAGGAGTTAGAATTCTGGGTACCTTAAGGTAAATTCTCTGGGAATATCGCCGTAGTTGTAATATACCCAAGGAAGCTACCTAATAGGAACTTCCATCAGGACGACATGGCTTGAGCCCAAAAATTTTTTTGAAAGGTATCAATCTACAGCACAGGCATATCAGAAAGAAAATGAAAGCTTAGATGCATTTATGACGAGACTAAAGAATTTAGCTGTTTCACATGAATTTTTAGAATTAGGAAATGTTACCATAGATTAAGTTATTGCACATTGCACATTACAAGAGCTGATAAATAAATTATTGCAAGACAAAGTCATTGATAATAGGCAGAGCTTTATAAACCTCAAATAGGCAAAGTAACATAATAGGTAGTTCTACAATTAATAGAATGGAATATTCTAAAATTAGTACAATAGGTTCCAAATGGAAAAACAATGAGAATCAGAGAAGGAATATATCAAAGCCTAGTCATAGAAAAGTGCCTAACACTAATGTTCATAAATACCAGAATCAGGTCTATACACAGAAACAACAGGAAAAACCCAAGTGTTATAGGTGTGGTAAAACTGATCATCTTGCATACGAAGCAAAGAAATACCCAGCTATTGGAAAAACATGCCAAAATTGTAGAAAGATGGGTCATTTTGCAACTGATTGTAGATTCCCTAAACAGTATGCAAAGAAAATAAATGCTACAGATGATACTATTGGTCAAGAAAATAATGCGGAAAATATTCATGATAATCAGGATTAGTCAGAAAATTACTTTGCGTTTCGCATAAATTCTGTCGATAAAAATACAAAGAAACTTTTCATGGTAGAAGTAATCATAAATGGTAAACCAACTTTGATACAAGTTGACACAGCAGCCGATGTATCAATTATGTCTGAGAAAACAGCTAAATGCATTCTTAATTTGTTATTAGAAGGTACAAATAGAGTTTTGAAAGGTTATAATTGTTTTGATATTCAGGTAATAGGTGACTCGAATGTAGAAGTATAGTACAAAGAAGAGAAATTAGAGAGAATGCCATTAGCAGTATTAAAAGGTAAAGGACAAACTTTGCTAGGTTTGGATTGGCTACTTACTTACTTACTTATTTACTTCCACTCCCAGGTAGGCTTTCAGCCTGTCAGTGAAATCACTTGTCTTTTCTACTCAATTTTGCTTTCCAAAATTCCATCTCTTCTCAGTTGTACAACTGTTGGCATGTTGTTCTTTGTCAGAATCTCTTAATTCCATCCCTCCAGCGTTTACGTGGTCTACCTCTTGATTGGCTACAGTATTTGAATTTAGATGGCCCTAGTATTTTGAAGGTTATAGGTAGACAAGATGAACTCAAAAAGGAAATGTCTGTGGATAATATCATATCAGAGTTTCAAGACGTATTAGAAGAGGAAGTATGTACAGTAAAAAACGCAAAGGCTATTTTACTTCTGAAACCTGACAGTGCCCCTAGATTTTGTCCCAGAACAGTACCGTATGTATTGAAAAGTGCAGTTGGAACAGAAATCAGGAGATTAGAAAATGAAGGTTTATGGGAAAAGGTTACATATTCAGATTGGCTTCACCATTAGTTCCTATTGCGAAGGAAAGTGGACAGGTTAGGTTATGTGGAGATTACAAAGTAACGTTAAATCCACAACTGCAAGTAGCTCAACATTACTTACCAAATCCGAAAGACATGTTTGCAACTATGTCAGGATGCAATGTTTTTTCTAAGTTAGATTTAAGACAAGCATTTCAACAGCTTCCTATGTATGAAAGTTCACAAGAACTATGTACAGTAAATACATCCTTAGGTTTGTTTAAGCCAAAGAGATTACCTTATGGAGTTGCAAGTACTCCAGCTATATAGCAACAAACTATGGGTAAGACTTTTTCAGGAATGCAAGGAGTATTCATTTTTATAGATGATATTTTAATTGCTGGTAAAGACACAAGAGAACAAAAAGAAAGATTGCGAACAGTTATGAAGAAATTGAAAGGACATATTAGAGTAAATATGAGCAAGGGTATTTTAGAAGATGATTCAGTGGAATACATAGGTTTTGTAATTAATGGCAAGGGTATTCACAAAACTAAAGAGAAGATTAATGCTGTACAATCAACAAAAGTACCAGAAAATGTTAAGGAATTACAATCATTTTTAGGTTTAGTAACATTTTATGGGAATTTTATTCAGAATTTGTCTACAATTGCACATCCATTGTACAATTTTTTGAATAAGGGTGTAGAATGGAAGTGGACGAAATAGTGTCCGGAAACTTTTGAAAGAAACAAACATGAAATAACATCACCCACATTCCTAGTACGTTATCGAATTAATTTACCATTTAAATTAGTATGTGATGCATCAAACAGAGGTTTAAGTGCCGTATTATCTCATGTAATACCAGGTGGAACAGAAAAACCAATTACGTTCACTTCTAGAGTAGTGAACAAGGCAGAAAGGAATTACTCTCATATAGAAAAAGAAGGTTTAGCAGTTAAGAAATTTCATATGTATCTTTGTAGTTTAGTGAGATCGATGTTACTATATGGACATGAGTCATGGTATGGCAATGAAACAAATTCCAATAAATTTAGTAAATTTGAGAATAAAGCCTCAGAAGGATATTGGGAATCAAATGGCAGGACATGATTAGAAATAAAATTATAAGAGAGATTACCCGAGTGCCATATATGGATAAGATCTTGATGAGGGGTAGATAGAGATGGTTTGGGCATGCTCTTCGCACTCCTCAAGAGAGATTAGTTCACCAGACTTTCAACTGGGCTCCACAAGGCACTAGCAGAGTTGGAAGACCCAAACCTACATAGCTGAAGACCATGAAGCGTGAAGTAGGAGACGATGAATGGAGAAGTAGGCCTATTGATTCAAAAGTTCAAGATAGACACGACTGGTGAAATCTAACTGAGGCCCTTTGCGTCAATAGGTGCATGGGGAGGTGATGATGAGGATATATACATATAGGCTATACACAGACACACACACACACACACACACACATATATATATATATATATATATATATATATATATATATATATATATATATATATATATATATATATATATATATATTATTCTTCCTGGTTTCCTTTCCTTATATATATATATATATATATATATATATATATATATATATATATATATATATATATATATATATATATATATATATATATATATTTATATATCTTATTACTTGCTAAGCTACTACCCTAGTTGGAAAACCATGGTGCTATAAGCTCAGGGGCCCCATCAGGGAAAATAGTCCAGTGAGGAAAGGAAATCAGGAAGAATAATATATATATATATATATATATATATATATATATATATATATATATATATATATATATATAGATGTATATATATATATATATATATATATATATATATATATATATATATATATATATATTATATCTTATTACTTGCTAAGCTACAACCCTAGTTTGAAAAGCATGGTGCTATAAGCTCAGGGGCCCCAACAGGGAAAATAGTCCAGTGCGGATAGGAAATCAGGAAGAATAATATAAATATATATATATATATATATATATATATATATATATATATATATATATATATATATATATATATATATATATATATATATGTTTTTCCTTGTTACCTTTCCTCACTGGATTATTTTCCTCTATTTTCCCTGTTGGGGCCCCTGGGCTTATTGTACCCTGCTTTTCCAACAATGCTTATAGCTTGGCAAGTAATAACATATATATATATATATATATATATATATATATATATATATATATATATATATATATATATATATATATATATATATACATATATATATATATATAAAACTCATTTTTTACCGCTATCTCCACAATAAAGGGGTCGTTCGCCTGTCAGGATCTATATTTCTAATAGTATCAGGCATAGTATTAATCTGACAGAAATTCTGTCTTCGATTCTTGGACGCCACTGAGATATTGTTGTTGTTACATATGTGTATTTGTGTGCGAGTGCGTGTATGTCTGTCTGTCTGTCTTTGTATCTCTATGTTTCTGTTTTCTAAAGCTTTGTTGAAATGGAATTCTCCTTATGCAGAGACGAGACAATTACCAACAGTCTGACGAATGAGTGTGTCTCCACTCAATCAACTCTGAGTTCTCCTCTCCCTTCCATTCCACTTCAAGTTTTAATGAACAGACGGAGACACAGAAAGGAGAAAGTTTGTGTGTAAAACAATTTGAACAGGAATTTATTGTCCTGAGTTACATAACAGGAAGAATAATTCGGTTGATAAAGCCTAAGAAGGATAAGGATAGATTGAATCAAAAGAAACCTTTTACTACAATAATTGTAATGGGATTCTCGTTATCACAAGGAAGGATGGTCATTTGACACCGTTGGTTATTTCCTCTCCATCATTCGAAGACAGAAGATTTAAAGACACATTAATCAAGATATGTAGTTGATTCTTGAAGGAAAAGACATAATTATCTCTCGTGAAGGATTATAGCGAGAGGGAAAACATACATATCCTCTCTTAAATGTTTAAAGGCCGCTCATGAATGGCAAAGACAAGGAACAGTGACAATGCCCAAGCGAGTAGAACAATGGCCTGAAGACTGACCTTATATACATATGATTAGCGCCCAAATTAGGACCCTTTCTACTCAAGCTAGGACCAGGGAGGGTCAGGCAATGGCTACTGATGACTCAACAGGTAGACCTATAGGCTCCCCCCAAACAACCCATCCTTAGCTCACAATGATGGTGACTTTGCAGACAATACAAGAAACTACCGAGTTCAAGCAGGTCTCAAATCCCAGTCCAGCAGATCGCTAGGCAGAGACGTTTCCAATAGCACAACTGTCATCTGAGTCTGAATAAGCCTTTATGGATCCCATACTTTAACTCTGAGGCCAAATAGTTGTGTAGTATGTATGGAAGTTTTCCATAGACTAACGGAAAGTGGAATCATGTAACATTCCCTATCTTTATTTGTGGATAACTGTTTTGAAGTGAAACTACTTATAATGATGATTTCAATAACCCATTTTTTTCTTTCTGGTTTTCAATGATATGGAGGGTACTCAGTGTCTCCATTTGGAGTAAGAGAATAGAATTCTTTTATGTTTTGTAATTTTTCAGAAATTTAATCCCGGATATTTATTTCATCTATTGTCTGATCTTTCCTGATATTATACTCCTATGCAGGAAACTAATTAGGAAAGAACCTTGGAGAAATACTCTGTAGTCAGTCTTCCACAATATGATTTTATTGCTTAAAATTATAGAAAATCTTCTCACTCATTTATTAAATCATGGGAAATAAGAGAACAAAAAGTCTATATATTTAGATGGGATAAAACAAATTGTATGAATGTGAAAAAAGTGTGACTAATTCGGATTTATATTGGAGCATTTGTTAAATACATTTTCTTGGACTTTTAATCTATTTTATAATAAACTTTCATTGTTGCCTCGATGTGGGGTCACCTTTGATTAACGCCCAGGAAGCCTCTTATACAAAATATCCAAATCCTTCTTACAGTCATGAGTATGAGCCTCGCAACCCCATCCCCTCAACGAAGTAATGGAAAAAGACACTCGATAATCAAGCACCACATAATACATAGTAATTATGATCCCCGAGCTCTCTCTCTCTCTCTCTCTCTCTCTCTCTCTCTCTCTTGGGATGTTTATCATGTACGTGTTCAGAAGAAACCAACATTCCAACGACCATTTTTATTTATTTGCAAGTTATCTCTCTCTCTCTCTCTCTCTCTCTCTCTCTCTCTCTCTCTCTCTCTCTCTCTCTCTAAAACCTATACATACGCACACACATATGGTACCCTCCTTTCCAAGTTAATATTCATAGCTTATAGAATAGTAACTTTTTGGCAACGAAATTGTCTCGTTATTATTGCTATATCTCTCTTTTTAAAATGAGAACCAGTACCAACAACATAATTTATTTGAAGCTAAGTCCTAAATAGAAGTCTATTTGTGTCTACTGTGAAATTTTTCTTGGCAAAGAGGTTTACAATTGAATTTCTCCTCCCCAACTGGATAGACCTTCTAACAATTCACAAAAATCCAGTCTATATTTCTGTTCTATTTGTATCAAATAAAATATCTGACCAAATACCTTTATGTGGTTGACTTCTGCTGTGCTAATTTCTTTATTCCTTTTAACATAAAGATAAAATTTTTATGTTTTAATCCCATCAATTTTACTTTTGTTATCTTTAAAAACAGTGTTGATATTGAATGTTTATATTTCCGGCTGTTGCTAATAGTTTTGCTGTAGGTGTTCAGGAATGTTGTGTTGATTGTTGTTTATACTTTCATTTCTTTAATAGAGTTTTCTCTTCCATTGTTTCACCCTTTTTATGATTATTGTAGTTTTTTATGTTCCATTATCTTCAATTGCTCAATTCTTCTGTGATTTGCGGATTTTTCTATTCAAACAAACGTAAAATCATATAAATTTGGTGGTTTTAACAGCCCACAGTACCATAGATGTTATTCTCTCGTTAGGGTCATGGTGATCTATTGAAAACGTCCCTGTGTGACGGGCCGAGAGAAGGTTGTGAACTCAAAGGCAGTGTGGAAGCAACTAAGTTAATTTATTATAGAACACTCTCCTTCATATACAAAATCTCAAGGCAACAGGAAATTATATGTTAGAGAAAATGACAATGTTACATAGGAGAAACGCAGACTTATACGAAATAATTTCACTCTAAAGCAACCCCCCCCCCTCTCTCTCTCTCTCTCTCTCTCTCTCTCTCTCTCTCTCTCTCTCTCTCTCTCTGGAGCGCCATCTTGGACTTTGTCTGTCAACAAGCGAATTTTTGTGCTCTGAAAACTTCCTCGATTATTTAGGAGATACGAAGATCTACATCACCTACAGTTAACTGAAAGCTGTGGTAGTGCTTAGTGATCAGTGCTATGACATTAGTGTGTTTACGAGTTTTTGAACTTGGACTTTATTTAGGATTGAAAATCTCGTTCACTCGGCCACACCACTACGCTCAAGTTTTTCCTAATCCGCGCATGCGCAGTGCAGTGTGTGTGACGTGGTTATCCCCGTCATGGCAACGACACTTTACCAGAGAAACGAAATCAGATACGGGCATTGTTAAAACACCAATAGATAATGACTATGGAATTCTCGGGACCTGGTACTCTCGCCGATGTTGAGGAGGACCTTGATCTAAGTGATGATAATGTTGAAGAGCATTTGCTTACACAGGAACATTGGCCACGACTTTTCTCTACTAAATCTCATAAGTTGATCCCTACTGGCGCAGCTCCTAGTCTTATGGACCATACCCCTACCTCCAACAAACGATGTATGGAGCATGATTCAGATAGCAGTAATGAGCCAACATCCCCTGCTGCTAAAACTACAAAGTGGGATGCTTCTTCCTCTCAAAATGAAGTTCTAAATAGTTCCCCGCCTCGACCTGCTATTCAGAGTATGCCTACCTTGTCTACAAAAACTGTTCTACCGGCCTCTGCTCCACGTGCTGAATACATAAAGCTCCTATTTAGAGAGAATCCTGGGGTTAATGTGAAGCTTCGCTGGCTATCGGAGGTTACCAAGAAGTTCAGCCTCGATCGGGAATTGGCTGAAGTTAAAATATCTGCGGTCACTTCTCGATTTGTATACATTTCGAGGCATCGCCTGCATATCATAAATAGGGTCAAGGGTGGTGAGATTCTTTCACTTATGTTAGATGTTCAGGATGCTGTAGACAGACCCCGTAAGTTCCCTACATATCTCATCACTCGATATCCTGTGGATGTAGACCCTTCATTAGCTAAGGAACTGACGGGAGTACACACTGTACGTCGTTTCCTACAGGATGGGAAGTGCATCAATCGTATTGTTATTACTTGGAGCCACCCAGATCCACCCCCGCCTTGGGTTAACTTCTCTTTCCTCACTTGTTTACCGTCATGTGAACTACGCAGAATGCTAGATGAAAAGCCGTGGTGCTTCAAATGCTGGGGTATTGGTCACATCTCACGATACTGTACTGCCCCTGAAAAGTGTGCATTTTGTGCTGCTGAGCATGACAGTCAGACCTGCCCTCATCGCCCCCCTGTACCACCCACAGTGGTTGACACTGCCTCGGCATCAACATCACGCTCATTACCTCTACCTACACCAGACACCTCGCATTGGAAATGCCCGAGATGTAATGAGCCCGGAGTCAATGTGTGGCATGGCTGTACCAGACGATCGCACACTGCATCAAACCAGCATATTGCACAACAGCTTCCAATGCCATCAATCAAACCCACCGTTGCTGCCTCCTCACAAGTGTCTATTTTATCTTGACATCATTCAAAATAATTACCAAGATTTCTTTTCTTTGTTAGTCAAAGTGATGGATGCAGAACTTGGTGGAATAGGAAACGGAATATACTTTTGAAACAACCTTTTGAATGGAAATATTTACAAATACTCTCTCTCTCTCTCTCTCTCTCTCTCTCTCTCTCTCTCTCTCTCTCTCTCTCTCTCTCTCTCTGCTATCATCCTTATTTGAATGAAAAAACTGGTGGTTTTTAAAATTCTTGTACCTGATCTGGATATCAATCTCTCGTATTACCTCATCCCACAGATAGCAAAGTTTCTAAATGACGGCTAAATATTTAGTTAGATAGGCACACACACACACACACACAGATTCAACCCTTCCCACCCCCACCCCTTTCCTAACTACAACACGGTAGTTGTAGTTTCCGAGTGTTCCTCTCGGGGTGCCATTTCCCATCAAGGTATGATTATTTCTTCTCTCCCTACAAGAGGAGCAAGGAGAGCTGAAAAATAAGCGTAGTGGGGCAGGGAAAAAAAATAATCAATATGAGAGTTCATTGCTGCAATAAGATTTAACAACTAAAATAATTGGCAGCATCAAGGATTTCTCACTTTCCTAAAATCGATTAGCAAAAAAAAAGAAAAAAAAACATAGATTAATAATAATAATAATAATAATTATAATAATAATACTAATAATAATAATAATAATAATAATAATAAGGGAAGACAAATACTCAAAATATTATGAAGTTCCTTTTGGAATAATGATAAAAATCCTATTGATAAAAGATGTAAATATAGATAACCTCCGAAGATGAATCCTTTTTTTTCTAGGACATACGAGGACAATGAAGAGGGTCAGTGTAGGGTTGCACTTCCACACTCTGTGTAAATAAGATCCACAGAATAAAATGGATATATATATATATATATATATATATATATATATATATATATATATATATATATATATATATATATATATATATATATATATATATATATATATATATATATATATATATATATATATATATATATATATATGAAGCTCTTATAGTGACCACTTTCCAATTCAGGAGTTGATTAAACACCAGAAAATAGTTGAATTAATTCTCCAATACCAATAAAAAAACATCGAATTCTAAAGGCTTTTATAATCATGCATGATTAGGTACAAAAAGTATTTTAGGTCTCTTTAGGGGATATCAACCTTCAAAGGGATTATAAAGAATAGTTTTATAGATCAAAGGTTTGAATAATTGATTAGATTTTGCTTCATAAATCATAATAATGTTAGAAACTTTATATTTATGCATGAATATTTAATGTTGATTTATTATAGCCTATTTTTATTAAAACTATATTTTTTGTTTGATATCTTTTCTATAAAGGGAAAATCGAATATTTGATGACAGATAAATTATATAATGCTAAATGGCCGTATTTATCAGAATATCTGTTTCGAAAGACAAGTAAGATATTGTCAGACAAAAACTTTTATTTGAATGAATTTCGTATGTAGATGAGTAGTTCATGTATGTAATACAGTTATTCGTGAGTTTTATTCATTAATAAGAAATAGAGAGATAAATTATTTTAGATGTAATTGTGAAGGAATAGAATAAATTGCAGAGAGACAGAGAGTGAACGAGAAGTACAGTAGGTGGGTGTTGTTGTTAGAATTTTGCTGAGTCTTGATGAATTATAGTCAAAACATTCCGCTTATTTTTCTAAAACCTCTCTCTCTCTCTCTCTCTCTCTCTTTGAATAGATAAATAGATGGCACATTAGATAGACAAAGAAATGAATTACTTAATCAGTTAACATTTGAAATGATTATAAAAATAAATAAAAAAAACCTAAGAAATCATTCTCTCGTTCGTTTCAGTCTAATCTGATCGTCTGTGTGTGTGTGCGTGTGTGCGCGCGCGCACTAGTGCGTGTAAATTTCTACCTCATGCAAGGATTGAACCTTAGTCTCTTCTAATGAAAGGCAAGTTAACCATCACCCATGCCAAGGGAGGCTCTAAAATGGATTATTTTGTTGTTGAACAGAAGGAGGAACAGAAGGATGGGGTTCAAATTTCAAGTGAACAAACCAGAGATCAAAATCAATGAAGAAAAAAAAGTCTTCTAACCTTCGAAGGCTTCAGGTCAGACGAGGACATAAGGCTGAGCGAGAATATTCACTGAATACATCTAAACAAAAAAAAAAGGAATTTTGTGTTTGATTGAAATCTGAAAGTCATGCTATTGACACGAGTGTTAAATGCGATAGGGAAGCCTGTTTCGGTTTTCATATACAACGATTAAATTCTTTATGAATTATATATATATATATATATATATATATATATATATATATATATATATATATATATATATATATATATATATATATATATATATATATATATATATATATATATATATATTATGACGTGATATTCTGAGGTCTGGTGTTGTGGCTTGGAATTCTCTGTTATTATTTATCACCTTTTCCTCGTAAATCATTTTTGCTTGTTTTACTTGATATGCTTAGAAATATCTTTATTAATAACGTTTGTTATGACCAAAAATATTTTATTTTGACCTCCACGTCTCTACTCTTCCTTTGATATTAAACAGATCACAAAAACCATTAACTTGGTAGGCATGATTTTTCTTAACCGAATTAAGTTGATCTTTACGAGGAAAATGGCCAGGGATGACATTCAAAACACATAAATCCATAATTATGAACATTTCTCAGTCCATTCAATGTCATAATATTTCAATGCCAGATTAAAATCATTTGATGTCATCTGAGCCGATGTCACCATCAGGGACATCACCAAAATCAATCTGAAGGAAATTTCCAAAAGAGGTTTGGATATCCGGATGTCATTCTGTTTATACCAACGGCTTTAATCTCTGTTGATTAATCTTATTGAATTTCTTTATGTGAGGTTTGATGAAACCATAGAAACAAGGCAACGGCGGTTCAGTACAGGTCAAGGTACATTAAATAAGGATTTTCTCGGTTTAAAAGTATTTTGCGTCTTATTGAAAGGGTTTTGACTTCTCCCAGGATGCTAACTCTTAATTGCAAATACATAGAAGCATCAGATAGCAATAAAGGTAATTTTTGTAAGTGTATTAGATATGTCTGTCGAACACATGTTTATGTCATTTCTTGGATGGAGAACCAACAAGTGGCAAATAAAGAGACACATATATAATAAAAAGATAATAAATTAGGAAGGTGGCTGTAAAAACTAAACCTTTTTAAACTCATGAATGGAAATGTCTCCATAAAATTAGCCTGCATTACAAAATTTCTAATCACTTCCTGATTTGCATTTATTGACAGAACAGAATAATTCCAAAAAGGCAGACATTTGCTGTACTTTAGATTATTGTTATAAGGACACAACTTTCAAGGATGCTGGAATATCTCAGTAAGGATTGGCAAGTCTGCTTGGTTCCTAGATAAATTGGCAGTTCTGTAGATTTCATTTCCAGTTGCAGCCTTGAGTTTACGACAATATTTTGTGTAACGTTTATTACAGAGGATTCTTCATAGTGTGATGTCAGGTTTCAGAATCATTCGACAAGTTTCTAGACGCATCACAACTCTTATGTCAATAAGAATGAAAATAAGGTATAAGATAAGCTCCCTTAAGTTATAAGAATATACTTTGATACACACAGGAAACAAAACTACTCTCCATTTCATTCATTCAATTATTATTATTATTATTATTATTATTATTATTATTATTATTATTATTACTATTATTATTATTATTATTATTATTATTATTGATGGAATCTCTAAGAAGGTCAACCTGATGGTTAATCTCTTTGGTGTGTCAGGTGTTGTACGGCAATATGTGACTACTCAGTCTTTCCTCGTCAGTGACCTAAAAGAAGCTACTGCAGAGGAATATAGTATTATCTCACAAGCTCATTGACTATATAAAAGTAAACAATAAAATTCAAACCTTTCCAGCAAAAAATCCCTGTTTATTAGACTGAAATGAAACGAAAAATAACAAAGTTATTACAATATTTTACCTTATCTTATTTTGTTCTTTTCCTGGTTTATTTATTTCCTTTCCTCGCTAGGCTATTTTTTCCTGTTAGTGCCCTTGTGCTTATATCATTCTGCTTTTCCAACTATGGCCGTAGCTTGGCTAGTAATAATAGTAATAATAACAATTTTGGGAAATAGAAAGAAAGAAATGCTTTCTGTCAGTTATTGGATCTTCCTTCGAAATCTGGAAACTTCCTTAGAGATTTGAGGACACTTTTTCACTTCCGGTCATCGGTGAGGACCCTCCAATATTGAGAGAGGAGTTCATTGGCGTATGATGTGTAAATGGACAAGTGTGGGTGCCTGTGTACTTGCATAAGCCTACTTTATAGATTTCGGTGCAAGTAGGCTTTTGTGAATATTTGCAGGTACATGGGATTTTCTACTTTTAACTATTTCCTTAGATTTGTTCTATTGTTATTTACGTAAGTAAATATACATCATAAGTTTTGTACTCGTGTGTGTGTATTTGCAGTTGTGTGTTCACGTGGAAATTCTTGGGAGAATTCCAGCTCAGCCTTCAAAGGAGATCATAACACATTTGATAATAATGATACAAAACAAAAATCTAGAAACAATCTGACGCACAGAGAATGAACTTTCCTATTGTTGTGACCCTGCAACAATGCACATAGTATTGCGAACAAGAAACATTCATCCCTTCACAAGAGAATAGCTGATGTTTAGGTGATAGTCAATATGTGGATTTTGTGTGAATGTATTTGACAGTAAAGAGTGGTACTAATCTACAATATTCGTCGTTCACAGAACCAAGACCAGAAAAATTGCACAACTGTTTTTTTTTTTTTTTTTTTTTTCGAAATAGAACAGAAGACGTTAACGACTTCAAGGATATACCAATAGTCAGCATAATATTTTAAACGGTCAAAAGGTTTATTCTAATGGGAACAGTTTGAAGAGACGCCCCAACGAAGGCTGAAAAGTTTGGCGTGGTCAAACCAGGTCACGACCCTTCCTTGAGTCTCCAAATGAAAGCATCTGCCTCTTTCCCAAAGAAAAAGAAACAGAAGACACACAGAGAAATTAATCGTCTTCGTTTTAGCTGTCTTTTGTTGGGCTTCGAAATGGTATCACAAATTTCTTTTAGTTAGTTGAGGGCGGTTTTCATTTGTTTCCCCTGGTTACATTCTATTGGCACCTTTGGTCATTGTAAAATGTTTCCTTTTGTTTCAGAACAAGAACAACTTTTCTCAGTGTAACAAGAAAAAGCAACGTCAAGGTGGCACTGAAAATTGGAGTTGACTATGAAGTGGTGCCACTTTCTCTTGTTAGGGGAATAGTCTCAGGTTGTTTATATAGGTACTCTACTATAATCCAGTTTCAAACACCATCTGCTGTCAACTAAGAAAAAAAGCTTTTCATTTATGATCTGTAGGGGAGGAAGATTGTTAGACAATAGTAATGTTTGTCATAATCACGAAAGTTATTGTTGTATGTAAAGTTTACTATTTGCAATTATGTTTTATTTGGTATAACGTTTACATTTATAGATAAGTTATGTCAGAAGTGATACGGCTATTGACTTTTAAAGACAGAGAGACCTTCCTTTTCCCCTCGAGCCAATAATGAAATCGGCCATTATAGACGACATGAATACCAAGACTATCAATGCAAAAGGATACAGTATAAGGTAATACAAAGAACAAATAGACAGCATTTATTATCATCTTGTATCCTGACAAATTGGATATACATTAGATTGAAATATAAAACTATTGTTGCTAACAAGACTTAATAATCATGTTTTCTGTGACTATGAGTCTTTTGAGGTTTCATAAGTTTCATAGGTTGGTACTTTTGACTGGTGGATGGCCACTGAAGAAGTCAGGTGGTGTGATGACGTCACAAGCAAAGAACGCAGAAGACAAAATAGAGATTTCAAACACATTCTCTTTTAAGTGTTTTATTGCCTCAATGCATATGAGTAGTTGAGTGTGTTTGTTTGTTCAAATACAGAGTGAAAAAAAATAAATAACACTGGTCAGATGGTATTCAGTACCTGACAATTTCAACCAATTTGAACAGCATCGTACAGCGTTACTACGTATCATTCAATCCTTTTTTCTTTTCTCTCTTTGTCATTGGCTTTCATCCTCTATGTGTCCCTTGGAAAGCTGACATGCAGAGTTTTCCAGTTATTCTAAGGAGACGTATTTTCTTCAATTTGGAAAACTAAAGAAGGAAACAGAAATGGTAGAAAGAAAGAGAGAAATGAGGATAAGCATCAGAGATGAACTCTTGAGAGATAGAGAAAAAGGGATCAGCAACCTATAAAGAGAGACCTTAATACCATTCTAACAATAATAAAAAACGATTTAACAATAAAGCCATTTAAACTTTCCGTTTCATTATGCATATTCTGAATAAAAAGTAAATTCCTTATTAAGTCATTATCTCGTTATATAAAACAAAGAAACGCGAATCAGAAAAAGATAAACGAAAAAAATACTTTTAAAATCACCAAGAAAACAAATAATTCTCAAAGTCATTAATTTTCTCTTTCGGGGATTTTTTTTTTTATTCTCTGATAGATTTCCATTTCGTTTATAAATTAATTTTAAATGCATTAATATATCCTTCGTTACACACTCTATTTTGGTTCGATAAAATTTTTTCTCATACTTTACACTCAATACTATCCAATCCATTACCAATTCTCCACTTGTTCAATAATCTGTGAAAAGTCCCACCTGCCAATCAAAAATCTTTTAACTGCTCTGCTTTAAAACCTTTTATTCATCAATGCATAAAGATCGGCTGTGTACTGCAATTCTCCCTTTCTACAAAGGTTTAAAGGCCACTCATGAAAGGCAGGGCCAAGGGACAGTGACCTTGCCCTAACGAGCAGGACAATGGCCTAGAGACTGACCATAGGTGCATATGGTGAGTGCCTATGCCCCCTCTCCACCTAAGCTAGGACAAAGGACGGCCAGGCAATGGTTGCTGATGACTCAGCAAATAGACCTATAGGTTCCTCCTGCCCCGCTTATAGCTCACAAGGATGGTGAGGTTGCAGCGACCAAAGGAACTAACGAGTTTAAGCGGGCCTCGAACCCCAGTCTGGTGTTCACCAGTCAGGAACGTTACCATATTGTTGGGAACGTCCCATTAGATCCGAACTGTATCAGTTCTCTTGTTCAATTTACCCATTAGAATTGAACTAGTTTGCGTTGTCTTTGAAATGTCTGCTCTGGTACTTTCCTTCTCAGTGAAACTGGGGAAAGCAAAGGTTTTCACAAAGTGACGGTTTCTTTATCACCATGTTACTACCTGATAACGAATGGGAAGTTTTTATGCAATTATTTAATGTACTACGTGTCTCAATTTATTCTTTTACTTCATGTCTTACTCAAATCCACAGCAATGCTAACATAAGAGTAGAAAAATTTAACTTTGATAACTTTAAAATACAAACTAGTAATAGAACTATCAAATGGAAACCAAATGAATTGAATATTTTGGATGGATAAGTAAACCGGAGATCAACAATGAATAGACATTGCACCAATCAATGAAGGAATAAATGTCTTCAAAAGATTCGCTAAAAGGGAAAACTTTCGAAGGCTGCAGGTCAGACCTGCACGTCATTTGGATGAGCGAAAACCTTCGCTGATTACATCTGATAAAAAAGAAAGGATATTATTTTTTGGTTTAATATCTGAAAATCAATTCATTCACACGAACTGTTACATTCCAAAGGGAAGGCGCTTTCTGTTTTCATAATCAAACCTACAATTCTTTTTAAATTTTTGATATATATAAAAAATTATTGGTACGTGATATTCTGAGCTCTGGAATTCTCTGAGGATGTTTTTCACGTTTTAATTTCTATTGTAATTTTTTTCCTCTTTAGCATGATGTGTTTCTAGATAATCTTTACATGTAACATTTTTGGTAACCACAAATATCTTCATCCGTTCAGACCACAAAAGCTAGTAACTTGGTAAGAAAAGTTTCACATGACAGAAGAAAGCGGATATTTATAAAGAAAATGGTCAAGAATTACATAAAAAACACATAAACCAAAATAAATACAAGTTGTCAAACAATTAATTGTTATAATCTATTTCAATACTGGTTCCAAAGCATTTGAAGTCTTATGAGTCGATGTCACCACCAGAGACATGGCCATAACCTGCCATAATCCTTACTGAGTGAAGACATCTCCCAATATTTGGGAGTCAAGTCCCAGTCCCCCAAGGGATGTTGGTTGGGCGTCACATTCCAAGATTATCATCCTTCCTCACATGAGTCACAGGTTTATTGTTAGCACTTTCTACCTCACAATATGAGTATGTTGATGTTGCTGCTGTTGTTGTTGTTGTTGGGATTTAGTCTTTTAAAATAACATTATTGCTAAAATATATGATGTAATATTTAGATTAGATTATGAATGACATATTATTCACTGAGAATGAAATATTTACTTGGAAAGAATTAATATTTACTAAGAAAGAAATATTGTTATCGGAGAATGAACTATTATTCATTTAGAATGGAATATTGTTATTCACGTGAGAAGAGACCCTTGTCCTTCATCGTCTGAAGACACCAAAGAAAATTCCGTCTTCATCATCCTCTGCCATAAATGATTTGATGAAACAATTTCTCCTCCCATTGATCGAATTGGTTTTTCTCTTCATTAAAGCATAAAGAGGAAAAATTAACGATTTTTCTTCCATATTCTTCCATTAATTACTGCATATGGTAGATCACACACAATAAGATATAAATTTTTCTCTTTCAATTCCTTTATTGTTTCTCGTTTCTCATTCCTTTATCCAATTTTTTTTATTTTTTATTTTTTTTGGGGGGTGGTTTCTTTACGAGTTTAATTGATAATCGACTTTGAATTCTTCCAGTTCAACGGAGACAGAGTTTTTTCTTCAAATAACATTTATCTGAAGATGAGCTCATTTTCTTTGTGTACCATTCTTACCAGTAAGTATTTTCAGTAAATGCGTAATATTGTGAAATGAGAATGCAATAACATTTGTGTCAGAACATTTCATGTAATTAGTTTTCAAAGTTACCGATTAAGAAATTTGCCTCTTAATTAAAGGGTGACTTGTCTAGAGCACTTTTCATGCAAGAGCCATATTTCATTTACTTAAACGTCCTAAGAAATGTAATTCCCTATAAACTGACTAAACATTCTCTAAGATAATATATATATATATATATATATATATATATATATATATATATATATATATATATATATATATATATATATATATATATATATATATTGTAACTTAGTTGTCATTAATTTCTGAATTATTTAAGTTTTTAGACTTTTAATGTTAAGTATAGATGTGTTGTATTTTTTCTTTATTAGCTTTTTGTCTCCTCACCGGTGGTTATCTTGGTGTTAATTATTGGCTAACGACTATTTTATATTTTCAAGTTGTGTTGGTTACGTGGCAGCTCTCCTTCATTATCCGAGGTATGGAGGGTTTCGCTTGGAGGAGTTGGCCTCAGTGTGTTTCTGAGCCTCCAACCTTGAAGGGCATGATAATTGCTGCTGGATTGATATTATTCATCGCCATTGCAGAGCTGCGTTGTGAAGCTGTTTAGCTTTTTCAGGATATCCTCGCTCTGCATTAAGGATTTTTATCCTTTATATACTGCCCTTGGTTCAGTAAAAGCCAAGGGGACCTCTCTGCCCCAAGGTAAAAATTTTGATTGTTATATTTGTGTGCCGGGCCCACGACCTGTACTCCTGGGCGGTCTGCAATATTGGAGCATTCATCACCATTGTTTTGGATCCGTGTTTTCTGCCACCTGAATTAAGCCTCCAGCTGGAGAGTTTATTGTCCTCTGAGGAGACCCCTAGAAGTGAATGAGGAATTTGTTAGGGATATTTAATGTGTAATTGTTAGGATATTCTTACTTTTCGTTTGCCTCCTCCTTTCTGGACCCTCTTCCCTTTTTGTATGCTTGTGTTGATGACCTTTCTTTAATTGTGTAATTGTTTTCTTTTACAGGGAGTTTAAGAGTGAGTGTTTATCATTAATTACTGTATTGTTGAGGTTCAGGTGTTATTTCTGTCTGAAACTTGTGTATTAAAATTAAGTATATTTTTGTGGTATTTTCTTTGTCCCCTTGAATTGACTTTGCACTCTTATTGAAATTGTATACTATTCCACCTTTTGTGGACTTAGTATGGTACTTAAGTGAATACTGTTTGAAAAGTTTAGTGTTTTTGTGTGGTGGTCAAGCCATCCATCACAAAATGGTAGTATGGTACTTAAGTGAATACTGTTTGAAAAGTTTAGTGTTTTTGTGTGGTGGTCAAGCCATCCATCACAAAATGGCGACCGTGACAGGATCTTTTTGTTCCTAAGTATTCACCGGTGTATGTGCAAAGTAAATTCTTGGGGTTGTTTTTCAGGCAGCATATTTTCACCTCCTCGTGGTTTTTTTTTTTTTTTGTAATTTAGTATTGTGTGAATAATAGTGGTCATCATGGTTAATGTACTAGACCTCCTTAGCGGAGAGGGGTGGCAAGAAAGGCTTGCAGAGTTGAATAGGGAAGATTTGGAAATTGTAGCAGAACATTTTGAATTAGAATATGATGTGTCAATAAGAAAGGGTGTATTACTATTGCAAATTTATGAATGTGTTAAAACTGTAAAGGGTGGTGGGGAACAAGTGAAACCTGATAAAGCGGTGTTGTCTGTAGAAATTTTGGATAGGCAAATTGCTCTGAGGCAGATGGAGTTTGATATAGAAAAGTTTAAGGCGGAGGAAAGAGAAAAGGAGAGGCAGCATGAGATTGCCATGAAAAACTCAGGTTCCTCTTCTTCCTCTCCCCCTTCCCCAAATAGGTCAGTAACGCCTGCTATTAATTTAGCGCAGGCTCTCAAATTTGTGCCTAAATTTGAGGAAGACAATATTGCAGAGTTTTTTGTATCATTTGAGAGGATTGCAGCAAGGTTGGAGTGGCCCCAAGAGTATTGGACCACTCTTATACAAAGTAAATTGATTGGAAGAGCTCAGAGGGTGTATGTAACTCTGGAGGAGGATCTGTCATCAGATTATGAGTGTGTAAAGGCTATCGTCTTGAAGGCCTATGAGTTAGTCCCTGAAGCCTATAGGCAACGCTTCAGGAACTTAGAAAAAAGTAGGGAGCAAACTTTTATTGAATTCGCAAGATCGAAGGAACAATATGCAAGTGATTGGTTCAAGTCCAAGGAAGTGGTAAATTTTGAGAAATTGAAGGAATTAATGTTGGTGGAGGAGTTCAAGAGGTGTGTTCCGGATAAACTGAAGGTTCACCTCGAAGAGTTAAAACTAGAGACCATTCAGGAGGTAGCCATCGCTAGTGATGAGTATTATTTGTCTCATAAGAGTGAGTTAGGGGGAGTAACAAAAATGGTGAAGTCCGGATGGGGTAAAGTAGGTAGGAATAATAATTTCAACAATAATAATAATTCTAACAATAATAATAATGCAGGAATGTTTACTAGAAATAATTATAGAGGTAATGATCAGGGCAATGCCAATACTAATATTAATTTTTCTCCTAACAGGAATAATAGACCTAAGATATATAATCCCGAGAAATTGAAAACATTGACGTGCTTCTTTTGCAATAAGAAGGGGCACGTAAAGAGCATGTGTTATGCATTTAGAAACTCACAAAATGCTAATGTTAGGCCAGTGATGGGTGTGGAAGAGAGAGAGAGAGAGAACCTATCCCAACAACATCTGCTGATCAATGACTACCTGGTTGTTTTGAAAGATATTTGTCCTTCGGTAGTGTCTCTTTCAACAATTCGTCCGAGAAAAGACGTGTGCGTATTTTGCGTGATACCGGTGCAGCTCAATCTTTGATATTAAGGAAGGCATTACCTTGCAATTTTGTACCAAAAAGTGGGGAATTTGTGTTGTTGGCTGGTTTTCCCGATACGGTAAAATCGTATGCCATGGAAAATTTTAATTTAATCTGCCCTTCCTTTGCAGGGAATTTGAAATTGGCCATCGTTGATAAATTTCCGGTTAAAAATGTTGATGTTGTGATAGGGAATGATGTTGCTCTGAAGAATAATACTTGTCCCATACTGATAAACCCTGATAGTGAAGTAGCAGCAGTTACTCGTTCTAGTGCTAGAATTGTTGACGCTGCAGAGTCAACAATTGATCTAGATTTAAGTAGTTTAGAACGTAGTGATAGCGCAGTTGTAGATCTTGGGATTTTGAAGGACAAACTGAATTGGACTATTGAAGAGCTAATCAAAGCTCAGAAAAAGGATTTTCGGGATCTCCCTATTGAGTGAGGTGAGGTGACTGATATAACCGGTCCCAAATTTAAAATAATTAATAGTATTTTATATAGGTTGACTAGGCCTATGGAGGCTGATAACTTTGATTATGAAATTTTGAAACAGATAATGGTTCCATTTGTTTACAGGAATGAGTTGATATCATTGGCGCATGAAAGTGGTTTGGCCGGACATTTTGGCATTCATAAGACTTCTGGCAAGTTGTTAATGAATTATTATTGGCCGAAGTTGAAGGCGGACGTAAAGAAGTTTGTCAATAGCTGTGATGTTTGTCAGAAGGTCGGTAAACCTAATCAGCTTATTCCAAAAGCGCCTCTATGTCCTATTCCAGTGGTTTCCGAACCTTTCACGGAGGTCATTATTGATATTGTTGGACCATTACCAAGGACTCGTAGTGGAAATGAATATATTCTGACTATCATGGATAGGATGTCTCGATATCCCGAGGCAATACCACTACGTACGATAAAAAGTGTTAAAATTGTAGATGTACTAATTGACTTTTTTACCAGGTTTGGGATGCCTAAAATTATTCAATCGGATTGTGGTTCTAATTTTGTTAGCAGGTATTTCAGAGATAAAATGGCAGAGTTAAATATAAAACATGTGACCTCTTCTCCATATCATCCAGAAAGTCAGGGAGCTCTGGAGAGATTTCATCAAACCCTGAAATCGATGGTAAAGAAATATTGTTTGATTAATGGTTCTGAATGGGATAAGGAATTGCCTTATTTGTTGTTCGCTTTTCGTTCTGTCCCAAGTCAGTCTTTAGGTTTTTCGCCTTTCAGCCTTGTGTTTGGCCATTGTGTTCGAGGTCCTCTTGATGTTGTTCGAGAGTCCTGGGAGGGAGACGTCCCTGAGATCAATTTATTAGATTATGTGTCTAATCTAGGTGATAAGTTAACAAAGGCTTGGAAATTTGCAGGTGAAAATATATTGTGTAGCCAAAAAAGAATGAAGTACTTTTTTGACAGAAGGTCTAAAGCACGTGACTTTGCGGTAGGCGACAAAGTTTTGGTTTTGTTACCCATTCCTGGAAATCCATTGAAAGCATCTTTTTCAGGTCCTTGGAAAATTCTGAAAAAAATGAGTGAAGTTAATTATTTAGTAGAGACTCCCGAGAGAAGGAAACCTTTTCAGCTTTGTCACATAAATATGTTGAAGGCTTATGTAGAACGGGAGAAAGTCACTCCCGTGGCAACCATAGGGAATGCTGTAGTTTCCGAGAACGATAAACTTTTTTCTTTTTCAGAGGGTGAAAGTATTGATGATAATTGTTTTAATGGAAGTGAATGGCGTTCAGATAATAAGAATTCTTTGAAACATTTTTCTGGTATGGTTTCTCATTTAAGTAATGAAGAACAAAAGTCTTTAAAGAAATTGGTATTTAATTATAAGGAATTATTTTCGGATGTACCGGGAAGGACTAATGTCCTTGAACATGACGTGGACGTAGGTAGTGCCACTCCAGTGAAACGAGCGCCTTACAGGTTGAATCCCTTTAAAAATGAGGTTGTGGCGAAGGAAGTTGATTATATGCTAAAACATGACCTAATTGAACCTAGTCAAAGTCCTTGGTCATCCCCTGTTGTATTGGTAAAGAAACCCGACGGTAATTTCAGGTTATGTTTTGATTACCGTAAATTGAATGAAGTGTCTAAGTCTGATTGTTACCCATTACCACGAATTGAGGATTGTATTGATCGTATGGGTAAGGCCAAGTACATTAGTAAATTCGATTTGCTGAAAGGTTATTGGCAGGTTCCTCTTTCGAAGCGGGCAAGGGCCCTGTCCGCTTTCGTAACACCCCAGGGACTGTTTCAATGTAAAGTGATGCCGTTTGGTATGAAGAACGCGGCTGCCACCTTTCAGAGGTTAATGAATACTTTAGTCTATGGTTTAGAGGGATGTGTAGTTTATATTGATGATATTTTTATTTATAGTAATGATTGGGAAACTCATTTAAAACGTATTAGGGCACTGTTTGAGGTTTTGAAGAAAGCAGGTTTAGTAATTAATTTAAGGAAAAGTGAATTCGCAAAGGCGAGGGTCGTATATTTGGGTCATGAAGTTGGTAATGGTAAAGTTGCTCCTAAGCAAGCAAATATCGAATGTATTGAAAAAATGTTAATCCCTAAGTGCAGGAGGGATGTCAGAAGATTCCTTGGGTTGAGTGGTTACTACCGAAGGTTCGTTAGAAATTTTTCTGACATCGCCGATCCTTTGACTAATCTCTTAAAAAAGAAGGTAGCTTTTGTCTGGACTGATGAAACACAAAGGGCTTTTGATAATTTAAAAAGAGTATTAATTAATTTCCCTGTCTTAAGAGCTCCTGATTTTGACCTTGCTTTTTCTCTTGCCACGGATGCAAGTGACGTTGGTGTAGGAGCGGTGTTGTTGCAGAATGACGAGCAGGGAGTTTCTCATCCTGTCGCATTCTTTTCAAAAAAATTGTCCTCCGCCCAACGTAGGTATTCCACTGTGGAGAAAGAGACTCTTGCTTTAGTATTTGCTATTAACCATTTTCAGGTTTATCTCTCCTCCTCAGATACACCTATTAAGGTCTTGACGGATCATAATCCCCTGACCTTCATCAGCAGATACAAGAATAAAAATCAAAGATTGATGAGGTGGAGTCTCATGCTGCAAGAGTTGAATTTAGAATTTTCCCACATCCCAGGAAAAGATAATATTGTTGCCGATTTTCTCTCTCGCAGCGTTGAATATTAGTTGATTGACAGAGGGCTATGCAGTTATTAAAGGTAGTATCTGTATCGTTCTAATTATGGTGTGTGTGCTGTTGAAGTGGGCACGTAGTGAGTAGAAGCAAATGTATATTTAAAATTTATTAATCATGGTTTGTTTACAGAAGACTATAATGTTTTGGGTATAGTATATGAGATCTGTAAGGTTAAAAGGTGAGGGTGATCACTGGTACTTTCTAATGATTGATTAATTAGATGGGTCATGGGCTCACGGGTCTGTAGCACAACACAGCCGTTTTTTAGGCGCTACAGGCTGGTGTATGAGTGGTACCCTAGACTAAGTTAAGGTTAATCAACTAAGGTTTAGAAGTGTCAGGTACGATAAGGTTTATAATAAGCTAAGAAAAGAGATAGGCACTAATCTGGTATTCTGTATTTTCAGGCTAATAATTACGCTTCATCGATTTTGTTTGTTTGTTTGCGCAGGGGAGTCTTGTGGTGGTCTTCTCTGTGTCGTTCGGTGTGTGTGTATGTATTGGACACTATGGTGATAAGTGTGATATATAACACTGAAATAGACAGTGGTTTTTGTGATCAACATTTATTGCTAGTGAGTGATGTGTATCCCTGAAAATGAACAGTGTATTGATTGTGGAAAAGGTTATAGCCTTTGGATTATATATACAGAATCCGGTTGTTAGTGCAATGACTCTTTATTAGGTTTATTAACGGTGTGAGTGATGGGAAATTTTTAGGTGGGGTATCTATTTATCGAATGGTGATGTTTTGCCTTTCTGGTTTTGGAAAGTTTTCCTGTGATTACTATTAAGTTTAAGAGGTTGTTAGTATTTGTTATATATTGTTATATTTTGTTTGCCTTGTGAGCTGCAAACCTTGGTACTTGCCACCCTCTTTCCTTTCGTTTGTCATGTCTTTGCAGGTGGCTTAATGACTATTTTTTTTGTTATTTTATTATTTCAATATGTGATTAAATGTTAACGTACATTATGAAAAAAAAATGAATTTTTTTTTTTTGGTCGGGTGAGGAGGTGTAACTTAGTTGTCATTAATTTCGGAATTATTTAAGTTTTTAGACTTTTAATGTTAAGTATAGAAGAGTTGTATTTTTTCTTTATTAGCTTTTTGTCTCCTCACCGGTGGTTATCTTGGTGTTAATTATTGGCTAACGACTATTTTATATTTTCAAGTTGTGTTGGTTACGTGGCAGCTCTCCTTCATTATCCGAGGTATGGAGGGTTTCGCTTGGAGGAGTTGGCCTCAGTGTGTTTCTGAGCCTCCAACCTTGAAGGGCATGATAATTGCTGCTGGATTGATATTATTCATCGCCATTGCAGAGCTGCGTTGTGAAGCTGTTTAGCTTTTTCAGGATATCCTCGCTCTGCATTAAGGATTTTTATCCTTTATATACTGCCCTTGGTTCAGTAAA
>NC_090749.1:25818453-25833453 GCF_036898095.1 Palaemon carinicauda | reverse complement strand
TTAAAATCTAAGGTCAAATCCACATTTTTATATTCAATATGGAAGGATTATCGTGGCCGACTGACTGATCTTTTACGACTACAGTTGTCCGGGAAATGGTCTACGTATGTTTTAGCAAATAGGATATAAGACAGGACGCATGTTTCATTTGTAGTAATAACTATATTTTTTCGTGGGGGAGCGGGTATATTGTTACCTTGTGTTATGTTGTTTCTATGTAGGTTCATGCATCTTCTCCTATAAATACAATCTCTTATGATCAAACTAAAATCTAAGTTTCTTGATCACATGAATGGAATGAAAAATCTGCCATATTACCAGATCACATCACCTTTTATCTTATTAAAAATAAATGATGTTCTGTGTAAAGAAATGATTCATTACATTCAGAATATATATAATAAATATTATGTCTTTTTGTGTAGACATTCTGATAGATACTTGAAAATCATCATTACTCGTCTGATATTTTCATCTGATTCATTCATTCATTAATGATAAGAGATCAAAATAGATCCTCATTGGAAAATATAAATTATTTGAATGCAAACTGGCCATAAGAGATTAACGTCAAATATTCATCTACAAATATCGAATTTCATGATTCATGATTCACACTCTCTAATTATCTAAACCTTTGATGCATAAATCCTTTTTATATTTTCTCTGAAGTTAAATTATCTCTCGCGTCGATAAATTTAAAATGCCTTTAGTGTCAAATGATGCAGTTGAAAGCCATTAGATCTCGACATACTTTTATTGATATTGGAGAATGAGCCATTTCTCTTTTCTTTTCAGTATTTCGTAAATAACTCGTTAATGAAGCAAAGAGACTTTTGGGTAACCTTTATTTCGATATAATTTTTCGTATTTGGGAAAATTTTTTTAACTATTTCAGATATTCTCTCTTATGTTGGGAAGGGGTGGCTCTAGAAAGCATCGGGTATCCGTTTTCTGTCCATCCTATTTGCACGAAGAGTGAGATTGCGAACCATATTGACTTTTTCCATTGACATCATTTCCCCAATCAAATTGATTCATCTTCAAAGGTTATTTATATTTATCTCTATAATCAATATAATATTTTTTATGGAATTTCCAAAGGGATTTGACCACATGATAACTATTTGCTTTTCCTTCTTTTGCGTGCGATCCGACGAAAATCTCTCACCATCGCCAATCCGCCTTGGCCAGCGCGGTGATGAAAACTGGCCAAATCCTATCCATGGATTGACATATATGAGGCCTTTGTCCTACAGTGGACTATAAACGACACCATTAGTTGCTATTGGGGTAACCAAAAGAAACATGAACCGTAACCAGAGAGGGATCCAATGTAGTAAGATCTGGCCAGTTAAAGGTCCCAATAACTCTTAGTGGTAGTATCTCAACGGGTGGCAGGTGCCTTGGGCAACTAATTAACTATCTGATTTATAAACTGGATTCCTTTTAAATCAATAATTAATTTTGCTTAAGTCTTTTTGAAGATGAAACAAAGTATTTATCGGTCATTATTCACGATAATAGAATCTTTATTTTCTTTTGATACTCTTTTCTAACAAAAAGATAAAAGAACAGAACCAGGGAATATAGCAACGAGTAAATAGGAATAGTTGATTTTAAAAAGTACTAGATGTAATGAGATGCATGCCTCCCCCCCCCCCCAACATTCCTTATCCCTCTCTCAAGAGAGGGGGCGGTAATACTGAACCTACTTACCATCACGATATTTGTCTGGCATCATCAGTTTTGAAATATGTTTAGAATTATAAAAGGAAACAAATTAAAAGCGTCTGAGAGAGTTTCAGCAACAAACTCCATACGTCATCGAGTGTATAATAGGAGTAATTACTTCCTTTTAAATTCGATCCCTCAAGTAAAGGTCAATGAAATTCATGAGGAAAGACGAACCCTTGAGACGCTTTTTGATGGAAAAAACAATTGCTTTGTAAAGATGCTTCTGTGTGTATGAAAAGGTTCCTTGGACATTAACTAACACAATTATATGATGTTTTTCCTCTTTAGTGAATTGACAGCAATCTCAGAAATTTGTCCTGAATTGATGATTTTCCTCAATCTCAACATGGAAAAAATATTTTAACAAAACTAGAAAATTTAGCCTGTAATCGCCATAACAGCGAATGTAGAATAAGTATATGTGTGAAATAAATAATATAGCTATACAGAAGAAAGGGAACTAGAATAAAGAGTTAAAAGCTAGCGAGAGAAAATATGCTTACTATGGAAGCGCTCATCCCGGGCGCATTAACCTTTGGCCTTAACACATGTCGAACACCACCATAGGAAAAGAGTCAAGCCATTGATGTGCGGAGCATAAACACATCTCCATCGTTAATGTATAACGTAGTTGTGAACGAGAATTTGCAGAGAATACATGCTGTAGAGCAATCTCCAATACTACCACAATACCGCATCGTGTATGTATAATGTTGTACACAATTATGTAATATGTTAATATTTTAACAACCGTAAGTTAGAGGAGGCTATAACGATCATCATACAAATCATTGTGTTATTCATTGTCTGACACATGGATTTAGATCAATAACATGTCAATTTGTAATGATACTAACTCGCATATTGTCTATGTCACCAGGTTTGATCACAACAAATAAATAGTGAATTCAACACTGCGGTATCAATTACTCCAACATTAGTCTCCAGAGAAAGAGGCGACTACAATCAAACACGAACGGATATTGAAGTCACAGGACCTTGGCATCATATTACGGATGGAAATTGAGTTTATGGGAATCCCCCCCAAATATGTGGACTGTTCTTATGGAAGCGGATCGTATCTAGAGAGGACATTGCTGAATAGCGCCACGCACTTATTCAAATTACATGTGTGCAGATTATGAATGTGCTAGAAGGGTTTCTATTAATTTTTCGTTTGTATAAGTGCCTGTTGACTCCCTGTTGACGAGTGACGAGAAATGGAATTAACTTGGAGAACAGATAACCAATATCATGCATAGATTAAGAATAAGTAATATTTAAATATTACCGAAGTGTAAGCATATATGTGTGTAATTACATATGTATAAAAAGGGGTGAGTGAAGTGATATTGAGGTAGGTCATTAAATTGATTCATAAGGGATACATAATCATACGCAATTAGTGAAATTTGCAGTGAAGTGATTTTCATGTAAACGATTAAATAGGACAGGTAAAAGATTTATAAATTTAAGTCAAATAAATGTGAAGTGATATTGAAGTAGGTAATTAAATTGATTCATAAGGGATACATAATGATATGCAATTACTGAAATTTCCAGTGAAGTGATTTTCATGTAAACGATTAAATAGACAGGTAAAAGATAGATAAATTTAAGTCAAATAAACGCAAATATAGAAGGTATGATGAGATAAGAATTTTAGCAGGATTGTGTTTATTGTTAAAACTTCGAGGGACATGAAGTTCGCTTAAGTAATAAAGGGACAAATAAAAAGTGGAATAAAGAGGTATTGAGAATTTTTATATACAAATTTAAACAAAAATAAGTGCATGACTTGGTGTAATTTGAGCCACAGCAAGGCTAATTCCATTGTCAACGAATGGTGACGATTGGGTTATTAAGTGCAAACCTAAACAGAAAAAGGTGCATAATTTAGTGTAATTTGAGACACAGCAAGGCTGATTTCGTTGTAAACGAATGCTGATGATTGGGTTATTAGGTGCAAACTTAAACAAAGCAAGGTGCATAATTTGATGTAATTTGAGACACAGGAAGGCTGATTTCGTTGTAAACAAATGTTAATGATTGGGTTATTAGGTCCAAACTTAAATAAAACTACTTTTATGGCTTGGCGTAATTTGAGACACAGCAAGGCTAATTCCGTTGTTAACGAATGTTGGTGATTGGGTTATTAGATGCAAGCTAAAACAAAACTTGAGTGCATGACTTGGTGTAATTTGGGACACAGCAAGGCTAATTCCGTTGTAAACGAATGTTGATGATTGGGTTATTAGATGCAAGCTAAAACAAAACTTAAGTGCATGACTTGGTGTAATTTGAGACACAGCAAGGCTAATTCCCTTGTAAACGAATGTTGATGATTGGGTTATTAGATACAAGCTAAAACCAAACTAAGTGCATGACTTGGTGTGATTTGAGCCACAGCAAGTCTGATTCCGTTGTAAACGAAGGTTGATGATTGGATTATTAAATGCAAACAGACACAAAACTCAGTGCGAAGACAATGTAGTTTGAGCCACAGCAAGGCTGCTTTCGTTATTAACGAATGTTGATGATTGAGTTATTGAATGCAGATAGAAATAAAACTAAGTTCATGGCTTGATGTAATTTGAGCCACAGCAAGGATGTTTCCGTTGTAAGCGAATATTGGTGATTGGATTGTTAGATGCAAACTTAAGCAAAACTAAGCATGACTTGATCTAATTTGAGCCACAGCAAGGCTGCTTCCGTTGTAAACGAATTTTGGTGATTGGATTATTTGATGCAAACTTAAACAAAACCAAGTGCATAACTTTGTGTAATTTGTGCAACAGCCAGGCTGCTTCCATTGTAAATGAATGTAGATAATTAACTTCATAAATGCAAATAGAAACGGAGCTAAATGATAAGCCATAACAAGGCTGCTTCCATTGTAAAGGGAATCAAGAGAAGTAACATCCATTAAGTTAATAAATAAGTAGCCGAGGGACCGACAAACAACATCATTGGTGGACAAGGAAAGACCCGTGACACACATGGCCTCGTTACAGGAAAGCGAGGGACATGGTGTGTGGAAGATGTCCACGAGGGACGGAAAAATAACATCCTTGGTGGACAAGGAAAGACCAATGGCACCCATGGCCTTGTTACAGGACGACGAAGGACATGGAGTATGGAAAATGTCCTTGAGGGACGGACGAACAATATCCTTGGTGGACAAGGAAAGACCCAATACACACATGGCCTCGTTACAGGACGGTGAAGGACATGGTGTGTGGAAGACGTCCATGAGGGAGGAACAAACAACATCCTTGGTGGACAAGGAAAGAACCACGGCGAAGGTCATGGTGTGTGGAAAATGTCCATGAAGGACGGACAAACAACATCCTTGGTGGACAAGGAAAGACCAATGGCACCCATGGCCTTGTTACAGGACAGCGAAGGACATGGTGTGTGGGAAATGTCCATGAGGGACGGACAAACAATATCCTTGGCGGACAAGGAAATACAAAAGTCACCCATGGCCTCATAGCAGGACGACGAAGGAAATGGTAAGTGGAAAACGTGGAGGAGGAAAGACCCATGACACCCATGGTCTCGTTATAAGACAGAGAAGGACATGGTGTGTAGAAAATGTCCATGAAGGACAGACAAACAACATCTTTTGGGGGGCAAGGAAAGAACCATGGCACCCATGGCGTTGGTATAGGATGGCAAAGGACTTGGCGTGTGTAAGACGTCCTTGAGGGATGAACAAACAACACCCTTCAGGAAAATGGAAAGACAAAATGACGTACTGTACATATGGTCTCATCAAAAGACGATACCAGACATGATAGGCCAACAACGTTCTCGATTGACAAACAAGTAATATCCTCTAAAGAAAGGGGAACACGGCATAACCTATATCAAAACGAGAAGAAGTTATGAAGTTGAGTCTGATACAAACTCTTTAGAATGGGAGAGCGACCACCGCTCGAGATGCAGAAGTGTTGTACCTCGACACAGAAGGTTCACAAAACACAAAAGTAAATACTAAACCAACTCCACGGACTCGAGTGAAGATTATCGCCCGAGATACAAAAGAGAGGGCAGCGGGCAATCAGCCGGGCAATCAGCAAGTAACTGATGGAGAAGGATGGAAATGGAAAGTACACCCAATCCTGAATCTGTAAAGTTCTTTCGATCAGCAAAGGATAAAGACACAAGCAAGTGGCAAGATGTTCGCAAATGGGGAAGAACCGTAGATGATGATAGCGACTCCAGTGACAATGTACATTATTTAAAAATGGATAACCTGCATAAGCCCAGGAAATTGACTTGCAAACAAACACCCAAACATCACCAAGAGGAACAAGCCAAATTGAGAGACCAGACCAACACCAAGACTCCAAGCTCAGAAAAGAACCAAGGTTACCTCGCCAACTCCTAATAGAATTGGAGAGCTTTACCCAATCAAGTTACTCAAGTTCCACAGCGCTAGTGAAGAGGAATGCTGGGCATTTCTCAGCATTTTTAATAAAATCTACAAAGGAAACAACGTTATGGATGCACACAAATTCAGCATGGAAGTGACGAGTTTGGGAACATTTATTGTTGAAACAATTTCCACAACAGAAGGGATGAAACTGTCGAGATGCAAGTCAGACAATTTTGGGGTGTAGACACTCAAGAGGATACAGACAAAAAGGGAAAATACATCGAAGATTACAAGGTTAGGCAAATATGGAATGCATAAAAAAGGCATGTTAGGACCCACTACCAGTTTCCAATACCTTTTAGGGAGGAAATGCCCAAATTTCCAGACAACCAGATCATGGTATAACGGTATAACTTAAGTCATGTCTACGGCGTAATGAAGAAATGCGATTACAATATGCAAAAGAAATGGCTGGTTGATGAAGAAAGGATACACATAACCAGCACATCATTGAATAGCCCGGTAAAGGATGGTAACTTCCACATCATCCGGTATTTAGTATGAACAAGCCTAATAAAACCAGAGTAGTTTTCGACTGCGCTGCTTCATTCAAGGGCTTATCATTGAACAGCCAAGTTATGCAGGGGCTGGATATGATGAAGGATTTACCGGGAATTCTCATCAGATTTAGGGAAGGAAAAGTGGCAATAGCAGCTGACATAGAGGCCATGTGTCATAAAGTGTTTGTAAATCCAACAGACAGAGATGTGCTTCAATTCCTTTGGTGGCCACAAGGAGGTCTTGATGAAAAACCCCAGCACTATTGTATGACAGTTCATATATTTGATGCATGGAGCCCAGCACATACCATCTTTGAATTAAAAGGGACACTTGAAAGAAACTGGAATGATGCAGCAAAAGAAGCAGTTTCTAACTTCTTCATTGATGACCTGCTTCACTCAAGCTGATGAAATGGCTATTAAACTAGCTCATGGATTGCAAATGATTCTAAAAGGGGATGGATTTCGTTGAACTAAATGGATGAGCAATTCCAAATATGTGATCTCCATTCCCCTGCAGAGAGAAATGTAGCTGTTGAAGATGTTGACCTATTTAGGGGAAGGCTACCTATAGACAGGGCACTAGGAGTACTATGGGACCTCGACAGGGATGGGTTGACAGTCCGTACGTCTACCTACAACGATCCTTAAAATGGAAGAAGGATCCTGAGCATAATGAGTTTTGTCTATGACCCCTTGGGCATGTTGGTACCCTTCACAGTAAGAGCAAAGATAATCTTTCAAAACCTTGTATGCTGAAAGGTTGGATAGGACTAGAATGTCACACCAGAAAAGAACTTAAGATGGGTTACGTGGCTTTTGGAAGTATAAGCCTCAGAAGGACTAGTCATTCCCCACCAATACGCGACAGGAGGCCTCGGTGAGAAGGACGGGATAGAATTACATCATCTCTGTGATGCCTCTCAAGTTGCATATGCCTCAGTGTCTTACACATGAAACATAAACTAGACAAAATTATAGTAGCATGGATTTAGCTCGCACAAGTTTAGCACCAATCAGGACGTTATCCAAAGTACGTCTTGAATTGTGCACAACAGTTTTGGCTACTGAGACAAGTGTCAAGATTAGGAGGGTGATAAAACAACCAGTCAAACACTCCAGCTTCCGGTCAGATAGTGCAATAGTTCTCCAATACATTAAGAGCACTGAACGTCAATTCCAAACTCTCAATGCTAATCAATTAGGGACGATTCATAGGCGCTCCAAACCAAAACATAGCAGTAGGTTAGTTCAGAACAAAATCTAGCAGATGATGCCACAAGGGGACTGACAGCCCAGGACTTGCTTGTCGGCAGAAGATGGAGACACTGGGCCAATTTTCCGGAGCAACCTTCGACCTGTTGGCCATCACAGCCGGTCGTTCTGGAGGCACCATTTGATGACCCTGAAGTCAAGAAAGGAACCTCCACTATGACAACACACATGCAACCAGCCAACATAGATAACTCTTCCATCTTGGTACGCCCTTCAACTTGCTACAGTGCTACAGCTTGGATCCTCAAATTCTAATACTGGCTCAGATCTGGAAAGGCACACCCCACCAACCTGCGACTCACAGTGTTAGAAATTCAAGAAGCCAGGGAATGTATTATAAGGGCCCTCCAGCAATGCAGGTTTGGAGATGACATAGCAGTGCTGCAGTTAGGGAAGTTAACAAGACAAAGTTCAAGCCACAGGCAAGAACCCTATCTTGATGAGTGGGGAATCATACGCGTAGGAGGTCATATCCCACACGAACATGACCCTAGTGGCACGTTAGGTACAATCCTCTTGCAAAAACATCATCACATCGCTACCTTGATGGCACTAGATGCACATGCCTTTCTAGCAGGTCACTCAGACCGAAAACATAAAATGGCTTCATTACAGCGTTATTATTGGATCATAGAAGGGTACTCAACCATCGACAACATTCTCTGAGCATATATCATTTGCCGCAGGGTGAACGGGAAAATAGTCCTCCGACGGACCAGTTGGCGCCTGCTGAAGTCTTACGTCGCCGTTTGAAACATACACAGCTTCTGACCGATCGGTTTTGGCACAGGTGGAAAGCAGAGTACCTGCAAACACTTCAAATGTGCAAACGGAACATCAAGACTACACGGAATTTTCTGTTTGATGACTTAGTACTCATTGTGGATCCCAATCTCCCATGAAGTCGTTGGAAGTTGGGCAGAATTTCAAAGGTCATACCGGTTTGTGATGGGCTTGTAAGGAAGGTACATGTACGCACCTCCACTGGAACACTTATCAAACCAATCGTGAAACTGCCTGTTTGAAGTTTGCTTAACATTCTAAGAGTAAATAGAACCCGTAGTGAAAAATTGGGCATAGTATGCCCAATGGGGGGAGTGTAATCACCATAACAGCGAATGTAGAATAAGTATATGTGTGAAATAAATAATATAGCTATACGGAAGAAAGGGAACTAGAATAAAGACATAAAGGCTAGCGAGAGAAAATATGCTTACTATGGAAGCGCTCATCCCGGGCGCATTAACCTTTAGCCTTAACACATTTCGAACACCACCATAGGAAAAGAATCAAGCCATTGATGTGCGGAGTATAAACATATCTCCATCGTGAATGTATAACGTAGTTGTGAACGAGAATTTGCAGAGAATACACACTGTAGAGCAATCTCCAAAACTACCACAATATCGCATCGTGTATGTATAATGTTGTACACAATTATGTAATATTTTAACATCTGTAAGTTAGAGGAGGCTATAACGATCAACATACAAATCATTGTGTTATTCATTGTCTGACACATGGATTTTAGATCAATAATATGTCAATTTGTAATGAAACTAACTCGCATATTGTCTATGTCACCAGGTTTGATCACAGCAAATAAATAGTGAATTCAACACTGCGGTATTAATCACTCCACCATTAGTCGCTAGAGAAAGAGGCGACTACAAGGTCCTTACCCCAAATATGAGAGGAGATCAGTTTGGTGCCTCACCGCAGCCGAGGCGAACACGAACTCTCTACAGTCTCTCCTAGCTTTAATAAAGCTATAGAGATCCTTCGTAACTGTGGCCAGATGGGTTTTGGCTACAACCATGAACATGTCCTGGATCTTGGGGTCACTTGCCCTCGTTTTTTGTGTCGTTTGCAATGACATCGATGCCGCAAGTCTTTCGTTTGTCTCTTGCTCTCTACGCAAGAGAACCTCCGACAGTTTTGGAAGTGCCTCACCGAACTGCCGTTCAGCAATATCAGCTTCCAGCTTTCCGACTGAGAAGGTAAGGTGTATGTCCTTCCAGTCTTTTTGGTCCAAGGGCAAGGTCAGAGATAACGGCTTGCATTCCTCCAAGTAGGGGCATGGTTTCCCTGCCTTCACCGCCTTTAAGGCTGCCTTATATCCCTTTTCCAAGAAGGGAAAGGCTATGGTAGGAGAGGCCACAAAGGAGGGAAGCTTCTTACTGAAGGCGGGCACCTTTGAGTTAGTGAAGCCCCTCTCTTTCATCGAGCACGCTAGTAACGTCTGAGCTTTACTATGGTCAAAAACTATGACCTCCTTCGGCTCCGTCTCCTTCTTTGAGGCTGGCTCCTTCCTAAGACGGACATAGAAGTCCGGATAAGAATCTTTGTTGGGCCAAATTCCACTTCTTCCAGGGGAATTGCTCCCAACTTTTCTGAGATCATGATCTTCCCGGTTGACATTGGCTTGTGTTCGGCATACCTCCAAGGATTGGTATCCGAGCACAAAGGAAGATCCTTCACGCTGAGCTGCTCCTGGGGCCCACGTGGTGCTACAAGTCTACGTATCTCCAGTTTTATTGCAGTTTCCTTCTCATCATTCTTCCTTTGAATTAGTTGGATCATCTCAACAATGGAAGAAAGAGTCCTTCCCAGTTTATCTGGGATAGCAGACGATGTAGACGGAATAGATTCTGGGTCCGGAACCGATGTAACCGACACTTCGACGATTTCTTCCTCTTCTACTTGAGGAGCCTGGAACAGCTCCTCCTTCTGACCTTCCCCTTGAAGGTCCTTCTCAGTAGAATCCGACACCTCCAACATCCTATCGTCCAATTGGATGTCTTGAAGGGCGGCTGAGACTTCAGAATCTACCGGATTCTGGGCAGTTGGTATCTCCACCTGAGGCTGGGAAATGATTGCATCAGCCCATGCTTTAGGGAAAAGGTAGGCACTCATCTTCTCATTTGGAAGGTAGGGACCTGAGGTGTTTTTCTGAAGACCCCTCACCCAGGATCATAACGTTTCCCTGGCAGCATCCCTTGACTACGTTGACTTGGTGTCATCAAAAGCCTTGGTAATCAGGTTAAAACAAACTGTACAAACCTGAGGGTCCCAATAGCGGAGATCACCTCTGGAGGCTGCACATGCTGCGTGCCTCCTGCAATATTGATGTCCACAGAAGTTCTTACTGCGGACATTACAGAACACACTCCCGCACTTCGGATGGTCCTCCTGTAAAGAGAAGAAAAATCCATAAGTATCAAGTGAAGGCTTTCACTTATATTGGGACATTTAGCTTATATAGAAAAGCTATAAAAGAAAGAAGGAAAGACACATACTTGTATTTCCTGTCCAGTCAATTGCTGAAACCTCCCGAGATATTAAAACTAAGGTTAATTCTATTCTAGAATACCTTATGTAATTTCCTAAACGGAAATTTAAGGTGTAGTTCACACCATGACATAAAGTTTTAATATACATGAACATGCAAACACATCTTATAATACTTGTTGGAAACATTCATATATAATGTTATTTCTTCCATAGGTATACATACATACATACATACATATATACATGCATATAATTTCGAAAGAGTTGGTCACACAGTATAAGCATAGGTATAATATTTGATTCATATGACCATAATTGGAACAACAGTATTTGTTTGATCACCAAATTATTCCTTGAAACACCCCCCCCCCCCAGTTGCGATTAGTATAAAAAAGACCCATATATCGACATATAAGTAACAGGAAAATGCAAATGCAAAAAACAAATAAGGATGCTTTATTTTCGAGTTGAAAATTGAGAGCAATACGAAAATAGTCGTTCTGGAAAATAACGATATCGACGGATGAAGGTTTTAAATCATGTCATTGGAATAAGGGTGTATGAACGGAGAGAGAGAGAGAGAGAGAGAGAGAGAGAGAGAGAGAGAGAGAGAGAGAGAGAGAGAGAGAGAGAGTCCGAATCAGGGTCATTAGATAGTGGAACATCATCTAATTCTAAGTGGTCATTTTGTATAGTTAGATCATACGTCTCTTACAAAAGTACTTAATTATCTTGATTATCGTTTTTCTGTTCTTCCTCTGTTTATTAAATCATGCTCTTACTATTGTTATTGTTGTTGCTGTTGTTGTTGTTGATGATATTATTATCAACTTTTGCGAAGAAAATCTTTCATCATTCTCTCATATTTACCACAAAAAAAAACCTATGACTAAACAATTCCCGTTCCTATGGAATGTCAGAATATTCCGTCAACATTATAATTGCTAACTGGATCCCAACATCCAAAGATCGGAGAATAAAACCTGTGTGAAATTTGAAATAAAAAAAGAATAATTTTTTCCCTCAATAACTTCTGAACAGACAAGAAATTTTTTTGTTGTTATCTCATTACTAAATGATCAGGAGTTTTAAAGTTATGTTTTATGGGTGATGTTATTTTCATTTAAATTGTAAGAGATTATAATTTGTTTTTTCTTTTGTAGTAAATGATTTTGCTAGTAATTAAATTTATGATGTCATTTGTATGTTATGCGGGACTGGATTTTGTATAATTAGTATCCATGATATAAAACCCGGTAATGAATTTATGTTTATCTTTAAGAAGCAATACAGTCTGGTTTTTCAAAACAAAATTAAAGAAGCCATATACCCAAGTACTTCTTCTTCTTCTTCTTCTTCTTCTTCTTCTTCTTCTTCTTCTTCTTCTTCTTCTTCAAGTGTCTAATTTCTGAAGACACTGAAGCCTTCCTTTAATTGAGGAAAGATTAATTGAGGAAAGATTGACTGAGAAATGGTCACAAGAATTCTAGGTGTGATTGAAGACCAGAAATCATCGTAAGTCTATCCAGGATATTTCCAGGAAGATAGGAAATCCAGGAGAGCTTTGGGAAGCATTCCAGATTTCATGAATCATAATGGCGGTTGCATAGATTGGTTACATAAGGACCTGGAACCGAGTGTTCCAGATTGGCTACATTAATTGGCTCTATTAGTCCACATGAATATATTATGTGCAATAGTAATAGAGATGATATAATTGGACACACTGATATTGTTTTCCTTTTTATTTAATGTTGTTATTTTATGTTTTCATATCAAGTTATATATATGGGTAATTTATGTAGTAGGTGTTGCCAGCTGGTGTGCCAACCACATTTTTCTTAACATTTGGAGAAAATTGGGTTCAAATATTATATGCCAGCAGGATGGAATATGAAATCTGCAGGAATTAAAACGACTTATGATATTGAGGAAGTATTTAGAAACATTGTTATTATCAGCTTATCAGATATTATCTTATCATCGCCATACTGAATCTTCTGTTGCTAAAAAAGAATGTAGTTTCACTTAATCCTATCCAATTGATGATGTCATTACTGTTGTAATTATTGATAAGATGATCATGCTCCACGGAGCCTAAGATTCAATGAAAATGCTTTTTTTTATCAACCTATAAAAGTCTCTAGTAATATTAATTAATGTTAAGATTTTATCAAATCTCATATATAAAAACAGAAGACTTCACCTGTGAGAATGCATTTGATGTTTTGTTATTTCCTCCCACATATACCATATCTTGTTGGTTCTTATTATCATTTCTAATCTAGAATAACTTCATTTTAATGTTGATTAACCCTGGAACGGTACGGTGGGTCATTCGCGACCCCTAGCGTAAAAAAAAAACAGGTTTTTCTCACGTGACTCACCCCCGTGACTGAATTTGTGGGTGATCGACCTGCAGTAGGTGTCTCGCCTACACGCTCTAGTAGTGTCCAGATGTGCATTGCTGTAGCTGTACTCCTTCCCCGATTTCTGAGACACGTCGGGGTCGAGCGCGACAGAGTTTACCCTTCTAAGGTAATTTGCATAATTATCAAAGTTATTACGTATTATGAAATTGTCGTAGAATGGTGCAACTTGTATAGGTTATCAGTTGTGGAAAGTCTTGGTGGATTGTTTAAATACCATGTGCATGATTTTTTTTTAGTTAAAATGTCGTTCATCACCACGAGGACCATTTTACCGCGAGTGCCCCTTTTTCATTTTTTTTCATTTTTTTGCCAAGTCATTTTTCCGTAAGATATTGCCAAATAGTGTCGTAAAACTTTTGCTTTTTTAGTGTTGGAAAGTGTGTCTAGATGATCTGGCTACCCATGCGTGACTTTGTTTTTGTCAGATACGACGTAGTTATTGGTATATTGGGTATTTAACTGCGGTTGCCCGTTTCTGTTTTTTTTCAATATTTGTAAAAATTTACTACGTAGTAAGGAATTTCCGTATATAATTGATTTTTTTTTTCATGTTTGTGTGTTAGAAAGTGTGCCTTGATGGTTGGGCTAACACGTGCATGTCTTTTTTTTTATCTGAGATGCCGTATATTAGAATGTTGGGCAGTTTTCCGCGAGTGCCCCTTTTTATTTGTTTTGCATTTTTTTGCTTAGTCATGTTACCGTAAGGAATTGGTAAGTAGTGTCGCAAAACTTATATTTTTATAGTGTTGGAAAGTGTTTCTAGATGATCTGGCTACCCATGCCTATTTTTTTAGCCAGATATAGCGTATATATAGGTATGTGTTCGATTTTCCTGTGACTGCCATATTTTCGTTTTTTTCCCATTTCTTTCTAAATTACTACGTACTAAGGAACTATCACAGAGTAATGATTCATTTAGATGTTTATTTGTCGGAAAATGTGCCTTGATGGTTTGCCTAGCACGTGGCTGAAATTTTTTTTTCTGAAATGCGTATAATAAAATGTTGGCCATTTTTCCGCGAGTGCCCCTTTTTATTTGTTTTGCATTTTTTTGCTTAGTCATGTTACCGTAAGGAATTGGCAAGTAGTGTCGCAAAACTTATAATTTTATAGTGTTGGAAAGTTTTTCTAGATGATCTTGCTACCCATGCCTATCTTTTTTTTTAGCCAGATATGGCATATATATAGGTATGTGTTCGATTTTCCTGTGATTGCCATTTTTCGTTTTTTCCCATTTCTTTCAAAATTACTACGTACTAAGGAACTATCACAGAGTAATGATTCATTTAGATGTTTATTTGTCGGAAAATGTGCCTTG
>NC_090749.1:25803453-25813453 GCF_036898095.1 Palaemon carinicauda | reverse complement strand
TCGAATTCAGGATTCTGTTCATAGACTTGAAATAGACCCATCTCCACCATGATAGCTGAATCGTGAGTTTGCAACACGTGGTTATTTTAATGAACATATATCACAAGCACACGTGATTTTAATTAATGTAAATATCACCCACGAAATGCATTTAATACCGAATTCTATCTTGGGAATACATATCCACTTGGAATTCATTTTATGGTAACAGCTTCTGGCCGGGTGGTGATTCGAACCACAACCTGTACGGCTAGAAACTATGCTGGCAGGGACCCTACCGGCTCAGCTATCAAGAGAGACTAAAAGTTTATGACAAGTCCCCCTACATATTCCTGTCGAATTCAGGATTCTATTCATAGACTTGAAATAGACCCATCTCCACCATGATAGCTGAATCGTGAGTTTGCAACACGTGGTTATTTTAATGAACATATATCACAAGCACACGTGATTTTAATTAATGTAAATATCACCCACGAAATGCATTTAATACCGAATTCTATCTTGGGAATACATATCCACTTGGAATTCATTTTATGGTAACAGCTTCTGGCCGGGTGGTGATTCGAACCACAACCTGTACGGCTAGAAACTATGCTGGCAGGGACCCTACCGGCTCAGCTATCAAGAGAGACTAAAAGTTTATGACAAGTCCCCCTACATATTCCTGTCGAATTCAGGATTCTGTTCATAGACTTGAAATAGACCCATCTCCACCATGATAGCTGAATCGTGAGTTTGCAACACGTGGTTATTTTAATGAACATATATCACAAGCACACGTGATTTTAATTAATGTAAATATCACCCACGAAATGCATTTAATACCGAATTCTATCTTGGGAATACATATCCACTTGGAATTCATTTTATGGTAACAGCTTCTGGCCGGGTGGTGATTCGAACCACAACCTGTACGGCTAGAAACTATGCTGGCAGGGACCCTACCGGCTCAGCTATCAAGAGAGACTAAAAGTTTATGACAAGTCCCCCTACATATTCCTGTCGAATTCAGGATTCTGTTCATAGACTTGAAATAGACCCATCTCCACCATGATAGCTGAATCGTGAGTTTGCAACACGTGGTTATTTTAATGAATATATATCTTCCACTTAAATGATTTGTTTTCGAGTTATTTTAGTTTAAATGTTTTCCTTCTTTCTGCTCGCTGATTTCAGATGGAAAAACAGAATTGTTCAATCAGGAAATCTTCTTCCTCGTTGAATACATGCAAGAAAATACTTTACATGCAACACATTCAGAGCTTAGTACACCCCCCCCTCTCTCTCTCTCTCTCTCTCTCTCTCTCTCTCTCTCTCTCTCTCTCTCTCTCTCTCTCTCTCTCTCTCTCTCTCTCTATAAGATTTGTTTTAAGTTAATCTATCAATATATGATCTGGTATTCATCCATAATGAAGGTATTATTAGATATAAAGACACTCCTAGCTATTCAATCTTTAATGATGAGGATTTATTTTGTTTCATTAAATATTGTTCTTTGGTTCTGAATCCAAAAATTGTTCCCTGCAATATAAGAATCATGGTCAAAGTAGATCCTCCGAATTGTTAAAAGGAAACAAATCTTTCCAGGGCACTGGAAAATTCTTGAAAGGATCCCAAAGGGACTTTGGCTCTGGAATATTCAGCTGGACATTCCTATCCAAAGGCCTTTTGAGACGACTGATGAGGTGACGCCCTTGGTTTGAGTAACTCTTCCTGTGGAAGATTTCTCCTTAAATGCTGTCGGATGGGACAACGATTAATTCCTTCACGAGGAAAACTTGTTTTTAATTAAAGGTTTGAAAGACACTCATGAGTAGCACATGCAATTTCTCTGAGTAATATTTACTTAGGAGGGATCAAATCATAGTGTCGGGCGGAACCAGGAGGTCCTATCTCTTTCTGAATATCTGCTTTATTACATATTTGCATATATAGAGGAAGTTTATGGAGTCGGTTAAGCAAAGAAGAGATAAATGGGACGTTGAATAAAGGAAATAAAGAAAGAAATTCCTGATGATGCTGGTTAATGGAAGTTCATAAGCAAGCCAAATGGGAAAATCAATCTCTGGAACCATTGTTAAGCTTTGCAGGATGCAATAAACTTTGCATTGAAGACTAGACTTGATTATGCAAGAACCGAAACTCCACAAAACGAGAGACAAAAATCGAATTTATGAGGGAAATGGGAAAGAGAGAATTTGGTATTTGCAGTTCCTGATGATGACACACCGGGTGGAAGGACTCGAGGTATAAAGGAAAAAAAATTAAGAATTTGTCGTTAAATCAAGTTTGAGAGAGAGAGAGAGAGAGAGAGAGAGAGAGAGAGAGAGAGAGAGAGAGAGAGAGAGAGAGAGAGAGAGAGAGAGAAAGAGAAAGTGAAGTAAAAGCAATTTCGCTCGTAAATCACTGAATATCCTAAATGTACATTTATTCTGCTTCCCCTCAGATCTCAATATTAGAGAGAACTTGATGCAACGGACAGAGAGAATATTCAGATCAGAAACGGAGTCATAATGGGTTTGAATTAGCCATCTCTCCATGATATATTTCCTCTTTATCATGCATTGATTTTACATGTAGAATCTCTCTCTCTCTCTCTCTCTCTCTCTCTCTCTCTCTCTCTCTCTCTCTCTCTCTCTCTCTCTCTCATATATTAAGTTGACTTGATAAAGCAGTTATTCAAAAGAGGATCTATATTGTCCTTCGTAATTGTGACCCACTCACTCTTCTTCTTCTATTCTTTTCCATCTTTTTGTTCGGACTTGCAATAACTTTAAAGTTATTTACACAAACACATATATACAGTACATATGAGCATATATTATACTATCGGGTCATCTAGTTAATGATATTTCTCAATCCTCTATTGACAATATCACACATAACAGATGATCTGTTCTTATGCAAATTTCTCTGTGACACTCCACGTACCAGATGCATAATTATTCAGTGGGAATCTGCATTGAGTCATCTTTTCAGAATCAGACATTTTATATCGTAGTGACTACAGAAAGATGTATAGAAGAGGTTTATACATATATGCATACACTCATCTCTATTCATTTATGCAATGTCCATGCATTTCTGGATTTCATCCTTTTGAGGAATTCTCTCCCAGTCTGAGTTCTCTGATTCCTGTGGTTTTCCTTCTCTCCTTTACTTCAGGGCCAGATCCTGCCGGTCTTCCATTCCTTTAGACCTGAGGTCCACATGGACGCTGGATGACCTATTCCAGGAGTCTTCCCATAAGAGTAGACTCTTTGTCTCTTACTCTGTTGGCTTCCAGACCTCGCCTGACCCAAGGTTGCATCTTGCTTTCGACTAATAACCCTCGAGAGGTGGGAACCCTCAGGTGAAGCCGCATCTTGTATTTAGCCTTAGGACTGGAGGGTTTGTTCGAAGTCTATCGGGGACAGAGATCCTTAAAATCCTGATTATGTCTAAGGCACAGACGGGAAAAGGACATTTCGTGACTAATGGTTTGCTCAAAGGAAGAAGAAGGAAAGATGTACACAATTTTCATGGAGGGAGGTTTTTGGTTTTCTTGATTAAAAGCGAACTAAAAAAGAATCAAATTTCAGATCAAGCACAGTGATAAAAGAAATTCAATTAATCTATTTTATTGCCCGTCAGGATCTTTTCCAATTAGTCAATAATGTTATTATGATAATTAAGATTTTTATGGTTGTTATCAATATATATAATGTAAAGACATTAATTAAAAAACATTAATGAGGGCTAAAATCTAGACCCAAATATGCAGCGTGATTTTTATCTTGGAACCTGGAAGGAATAGACAGATAAGGGCTTTGGGGAGGGAGAAGGTCGCATGTACAAACCAAAGATAAGATGCTGTATACTGTATATTTACGTGTGTGTGTGTATGTGTATTATTTATTTACTTATACCTGAAATCAGTTTGATACCTGTAAATAGAATTCATCTTCAGGTTAGTGGAAAACTGGAAAACCCTAAACTTCCTCTATATAAGCATATATGTAATAAAACAGACATTCAGAAAGAGATGGGATTTCCTGGTTTCACCCGAGACCATAACTTGATCCCTCCCAAGTAAAAGATATTCAAATAAATTATGTTTATGTTGCAACAGTTCCTCTATATATTCACGTTAGTGTTATTGCAGAGGTTGAAAAAGTTATGGATATTTCCTAAAATTTCTTCTGAGGAAGAAGCTGCTATCCATAATGAGAGCAATATAAGCATGGCCCTTGACATAAGAAGAACGGAATGCTCTCAATAATCTATTAAATGAAACTGGTTTTATCGAAACCTCTCAGTCTGGAACCTAATGTCAAAATTCTTGGGGAAATGGGTTATGCATCGCCGTAATCAGCAATGCTGTGCTAGTTAAGGCCACCCATTCTTGGTTGGTTTGCTGTGAGCGATCAGACAAAAATCTCCCAGCATCACCAATAAGTAGTGGCCAGCATAGGGATGAAAACTGGCCAAGCCCCAAACATGGCTAGGGCCATGTCTGAGGGCTTTTTCCTGCAATGGACTAGAAACAGCTCTATTTTTATTTTATATATATATATATATATATATATATATATATATATATATATATATATATATATATATATATATATATATATATATATATATATATATATATATATATATATATATATATGGAGAAAGGCAAAAGTAGAGAAATAGCTTTCTCAGCCAGATTAGGATATTCCCCCAATGTTCCATGCCAAAAAGCTGCCAGTATGACGTCACTCTTCTCAAATTTGACTTACAGTGTTGAATGAGCAGACATATCAAGAAATTCGTCACGTTCTATTGCCGTGAAATTCAGTTCTTCAGCCATGTCAGCCAGTTTGAAGGGTGATGCAATCCAATCGAGTTTCTCTGTAGAAAGCGATGGAAAATACTTATCAACTGCTTCTCTTAGTTGTTCCAAGTGTTTAAGAATAAGATTTTTTTACAGTTCCCAGACCTTTATATCCTGTTTGTTGAAGAGAAGGGAAGTTTGACACATTGTCTTTCTGAACAGCTGACTTCCATGATTTTAACTTTCTCTGGAAACCTTTCATCTTGTTGGTGTTACAATTCCCTCAAGTCCCCTGCATTGAGAGATTTAGTTCATTCAGATTCATGAAAATATCTGCCAAATATGACAGCTTCAAACACCAAGTAGAATTTTCAAGCAGCTTTATGAATATATCATGTCTCTCCTCTTGGAAAAAGGTTTTTAATTCTTCTTTGAGTTCAAGAATGCGGTTCAGTACACGACCCCTTGATAACCACCTTATGTCAGTATGCAATGTGTAGGAAGCAGTGATTTGTAATTATAGATGGATTTTCTTTCAGTGGTCTGGTGATGAAGCCTTTGTACTTCCCTATCAACGACGGTGCACCATCAGTACATATGCCACAATATTTTAGGTTGTAGGTTGGCCAGGGCACCAGCCACCCGTTGAGATACTACCACTAAAGAATTATGGGGTCTTTTGACTGGCCAGATAGTACTACATTGGAGCATTCTCTCTGGTTACGGTTCATTTTCCTTTTTCCTATACACTCACACACCGAATAGTCTGGCCTATTCTTTACGTATTCTCTTCTGTCCTCATACACGTGACAACACTGAGATTACCAAACAATTCTTCTTACTGCACTGTAACTGTTCAGTGGCCACTTTCCTCTCTGTAAGGGTAGAAGAGACTCTTTAGCTATGGTAAGCAGTTCTTCTAGGAAAAGGACACTCCAAAATCAAACCATTGTTCTCTAATCTTGGGTAGTGCCATAGCCTCTGTACCATGGTCTTCCACTGTCTTGGGTTAGAGTTCTCTTGCTTGAGGGTGCACTCGGGCACACTTTTCTATCTGATATCTTATATCTCTTCCTCTTGTTTTTTAAAGTTTTTATAGTTAATAAAGTGATATTTATTTTAATGTTGGTGCTCGTCTTAAAATTAATTTTTTCTTGTTCCCTTTCCTCACATAGCTATTTTCCCTGTTGGAGCAAATGGGCTTATAGCATCATGCTTTTCCAACTAGGGTTGTAGCCTAGCAGGTAATAAATAATAATATATATATATATATATATATAATATATATATATATATATATATATATATATATATATATATATATATATATATATATGTGTGTGTGTGTGTGTGTGTGTGTGTGTGTGTGTACAACAAAAACAATAGATTTCCTATGATGAAAATCAGAAAAATTCGATATAAGTGTCATCATTAAAAAATATTAGACAAAAACGAAGGTCTTTATTTAAAGAAAAATCGGAAACTGAAAGAACAACCGATCCCTTTTGCGTCATGTCCTCTTCGCCCTTCCAGCCTTTCAACATAAAGAAGTCCTATTTCATAACCTTGTGCTGTCTCTGAACTCAGCTTAGTGTTTCCTTCTACCATTTCTGTTATGCACGACGTCTGGCACTTAGACGTGTCCATTATTTTCTAGGGCAGAAGTTTATCCCAAAAAAAACGCTTTCCTTTTGTCACTTGCCGAGATGAAATGGTGTTCTGTAGTTCAGAAACTGTTAAAGATTTGCTGCATTAAAACGTTATTCCCTTGGAACAAGAAGAAGGAGAAGAAGAAGAAGGAGAAGAAGAAGAAAAAGACGTGTCTGAATCGCTTTGTTTGGGCTCTCTCTCTCTCTCTCTCTCTCTCTCTCTCTCTCTCTCTCTCTCTCTCTCTCTCTCTCTCTCTCTCTCTCTCTCTCACGATCTTATATTTTTACCCTTTTTTCATTAAGGACGGAAGCTATTTTGTGATGATATATATCTCTCGTTATTGAGAGGAGATTATTTATGAATGCATCCTTCATTTAAGTTTTGCAAATATCCTTTACTATCATTACCTTCAAAAGATATTTATCATGACTAAACCAAAAGTGAGGAGAAAAATAGCAATATTACTTAGGTTTAGTAATGTCTTTCATTACTTTGCTGGAAATATAAAATGTTATTGGAATAAAGACTTTCCTTTTGCAGGTGCCAATACTAACTATATTATTTCATAACAAATTTTGATAGAAATTGATTCCAGTACTTTAAATGAGTAACCTATACCAGATAGGAAATTTCCCTTTGACACTGGTAATAATCAATATACTTATTGTATTGATAGATTATATTACTTAGATATATTTACAATAATTGATGGATAGTATGTGACCAAAATATTACAATGCAGAAAAGTATCATGAAACAACAAAATCTTTTGCCCATAGAATATAGGACCTTTTGTTCCGCACAATAAGCCAAGTTGATCTATTTCTATTTGTCTGGTGCTCAATTGAATCTCAGAAATCTGATATGAGTAGCAATGGGTCCCAATGAGACAGACCTAGAGTATCCGGGAAAGGTTATGTAGTACCAAAAGTACTTTTAGTGAAAAGGAAGAGAAGATAAAATGAACGAAAATGACAATGATTCGTAACGAGGAAAAATGAATGCATTGGACATGATTCTTCAATGCAGTTTGTATTAAATCCTGAATATTGCTTTAGTCATATCGACATCATTGGAATCATCGACAAAGCAAACTTTGTCTTCAGCGCTGTCCGGAAAAGATTATATCCATTTGGTCTTATATTGCTTATCTCTACTCTATGTTATCGAAAAGAGCCTCTCACAATAAACCAAAGCAACTATTTGCAAAAGGCATTAATCTCCTTCCAACTTCCATCAATACAGCACCGGCTATGAACGATCCTGTCAAATAAACATCCAACGAAGAGGAGTCTCATGAATTACGATGGACAAGTTTCATCATAAAACTTTCAGGGAACAATTCTCTACAACGACACCATGGGTTTGAAAGTTTTTGGACGGCAGTGAATGGGGCCTCGAACTCGCGATATCAAACATTAAACAGCTCTCTCTCTCTCACTCTCTCTCTCTCTCTCTCTCTCTCTCTCTCTCTCTCTCTCTCTCTCTCTCTCCTCTCTCTCTCTCTCTCTCCTCTCTTTTAAAGGACTAATCTTCTGGCATAAAAAAAACGTGAATCAATCGTCTCGTGCAATAAATCCATAACAATTGGAATAAAACTATAATATTCACAAGAGAATAATAACTAGGATAAAAGAAATCGATAATATCACTTCTAAAAGCAATGGAATATGACCTCCAAGTACACTCTAAGCCAAATCATAATTTGTCCAAAAGAATTTCTGGTCAGGAGCAGCAATAAATTTCTCTGGGGGAAGATAATGTTATGCAAATCTCTGAGAAAACGTTGGTCGTAAGTAAAAGATTTTGCAGCGGTAAATGACCTTGACCCCAAAGAGCGAATCCTAAAACGGACCAATCTCTTACCAAACCAAACACAATCTTCCTAAATGCTTTAGACTTTTAGAAATCGCTTTGATATAAGAATGACATATTAAGGCGTCGCCAGAAATACTCCTTGTCATGTTTTAATCATATAATAACGGTGAAATAATTTCAAAATATTCTAATTTCCGAAAACATGTTTTCATTGAACGTTTAGTCCTTTTAGGAAAAAAAAATGATTGAGATTGCACCATTAAAACCTTTTCTCAGATTCTGCATTTAGGGTCTCCATCTGATAATGCTTTTGAATTTTCTCCTTCATATCTATATTGGATCGAGAGTCAGGATACATTTCAGAGCCGGTGAATTAATATTTGTTCAGTTAGTTGAATTAAGTCGTCTCATAATCGACGATTCTGAAAATATATCCAAACCTTCTTGGTGAATATTATAAACGATAATTTGCGATAATTCACATCTACCGTATTCAATAAATCGTTCTTTGACGATACCTAGTGAAGCCTCGAAAAGGTTCTTTAAAAAAGGTAATGTTATGGTTTAGTTGTCCTTATTCTGCATAGCCATGGTAGATTCTTTAACAAAAGTTTTAAATTTATTTAGAAGTATTATTGATATTATTTATAAACAACATACCAATTTCATGACACTTATCATAGAATACAAAGTATGTTTTTTAATTGGGGGGGTGGGTGTATTGGCGTGCAACTGTTATAAGCACACATTGAGTATGAGTTGTTTTCAGATGTATGTAAATGGTAACTGAATACATCTTAATAGTTTTTAAGCCTTTATTCTATAAAAACAACAGAGTTAAACATCTCCATCACTGGAGGAAGCTGGGTTGGTCCAGATGACCAATTCTGGTGAAGTTTAGATATGAACTGCCTAAATTATCGATATCACAGATATCGTATGCTTGGTTTACTTTAGCCACGTCACAAAATCGGAAGACACCTGCATCCGGTGACGTCACAAACTTTCACACGATGAGACAATGTGTTGACGTTTAAGAAGAGTGTCAAATTGCTGAGACTTGCATTGTATGTCCTGTTTACGATTTGAATGACTACAGCAAATCCCAGGGTTAGCTCCTCCAACCAACATGACATATTACGTCATTTGTTTTAAACATGTAATATTAACTATTCTAATCATTACATAAGCTCGGCCAGCTATCTTAATTTTTTTTACAAAAATTTAACAACAAGCCGAAACATGGTTATTAGGTGTGACTGGACATACGTATTATTCTTTGTTTAACTTTAGCCATAATCAACTGAGGACGAATGTCCAAATAGGCACATCAAAAAATAATAACAATAATGCATACAAAAAAGATATTACCAAAGCAAAAAGAAAAATGCGTGATAAAACCAAGATCATATATATGGTACATTGCTAGCAAATGATTACATGGTACCAAAAAACAAAATAACTTATGACTTACATATGATTCGGTAACTTGATAAAGAATAATTGTTACCTTTGTCAGAAACAAAATACTAAATTTTTAGTGCACAAACACAAATTCCTGGTACGTACACGTACCATGGTTTCGTACATATATATATATTTATATATAGGGGCTGATATATTTTATTAGATGCCCATAGATTCTGTTATATATTTTATTATTTTTTTTTTCTTTTCTTTTTTAACATTCCGGCTTATATATTTTTATTAGATGCCGAGAGAAAAAAT
>NC_090749.1:25790953-25798453 GCF_036898095.1 Palaemon carinicauda | reverse complement strand
CTTAGAGTGCACTTGAAGGTCATATTCCATTGCTTTTAGTAGTAGTATTACCCATTTCATTTATCCTCTTTATTATTCTTTTGTGAATCTTATAGTTTTATTTCAATTGTTAAGGAGACGTTGCATGAGACGATTCATTCATATTTCTTTTATGCCAGATGAGTCGTCCTTTGAGAGAGAGAGAGAGATGAGAGAGAGAGAGAGAGAGAGAGAGAGAGAGAGAGAGAGAGAGAGAGAGAGAGAGAGAGATGTTTGTTTTGAACCCCTCTTTGCCTATCACCTGGAGGTTTGGGGGTATTGTGCTTCATTCTCTTCTAATATACGTTTTTTATTCTTATAATTTACAAGAATTGGAACCGTCTTATTTCATAGCTTTTTTTATCTTATTCACTTCTTTTTCTACTAAAGTTTATCTAATATTTCTTAATATTTCTTCATAATTCCTTTTCAACTGAAATTGCATCTTCCATGTACTGATATATTGATCTTGCTAATGATAACATGTAGTAAAAGTAGAGAGAAATTCGGTGGAGTGTTTATCATCTCTCTCTCTCTCTCTCTCTCTCTCTCTCTCTCTCTCTCTCTCTCTCTCTCTCTCTCTCTCTGTTACTATTTTGTAGAATAGATATCAATAGCGCATGGAAATCAGATTATTGCGCAATTTTTCTAATAAAATAGCAAAATGTTACAATTTTGGAGTTTCCCTCACCCTATCACCGCCAAATAAGCTTTTGAAATTTACCCTGATAGGATTATGATAGTTGGTTGCTTATATGCTTTTTGGGTCACTAAGAAGAAATGATATACGAAAGAGGAAACAGATGCCTTTCTTAAGTGTAAATTTAATTATGATCAGTGGCTTTTGAAAAATATATTTAAAGAAAGAATGAGTAGAATGTTTACAAAAAAAAAGGTATATAAATTATTGTTTTAGGGTAACTAAAAATAAAAATAAAGATGTTTAATGTTGTGAATTGTTAATTGTTAATTTAGATGGTTTATGTATATATAAAATTCCTATTGCATACTGTAATTATACGGAAGAATTGTGATTGTAGAAAAAATAATTTAACTTTTTAAATAAAAATGATAAAAGAGTGACAGATTAATAGTGTGTATAGATATGCATTGTGGAAAGTATTCAATTCCAATCAAATACGCTATTTTTTATAATCTATGACGACGTCATGGAAGGTTCCGGAACGCAAGGATTCAAGAGCTCTGCACATTGGTTCTTTCAATGGACAATAGATGGCCATAGTAGTAAAATACCAAATTGGTAATCATCCCCATCATCCCATCATTATAATTTTCATTACTTTACTTCTGTTGCTATTTGGGCAGGAATTTTCTATCAAACAGACGCCTGTGAACTTGTGGTTTCTTGTTGTCTGAGTGCAGCTTAATTCTCCTGAAGATATTGCTATATTCTCAATAAATATCAGACAAATGTCCTCAACAAACAGTTCTTAGTTCAAATACATTTGGGGATAATAGGGGTGGGTTACCAGACAGTGCCACATGTACCCAAATTGGTGAGAAAATTAGGTAATTAAACAGTTATATGTTTTACTTTTCAATTATTTTTTTATAGAAATGGAATATAATTGATGTGGTTCATTGTAGAAACTGCGTTCTTAGTAAGAACTACGTAGAAAAACAAGAGCTGTACATTACAAAAGGCATAATGTAAACCCAGCCACCTCCCGTATAGTGTAACGAGTTTCACGTTACAGCCAACAGATGGCGTCAAAGGCGCATTATCCCAACTAAATATAGTGAATGCTTAGAAGACCATGTGAGAAAAAAAAGTGGTAGGAAGATAGAAGCTAGAGAGAATTGGTCATTCGTAAACTACTCAACTACCGTTTCCTTATTATACCTGGATATTTTTATCAGAAAATTGATTGAATTTTACATATATTATCGGAAGCAACCTGAGGTTACTTATAAAAGTAGTTATATTTCCTTTCTTAATTAGAACACATTGATTCTAAGGTTTAACCCTGTACAACTGACCCAGGTAGCAGTCATCAGTATAGTTAAGGTTGGTGGGACAGCGCTGCCAAATTAAATTTCTTTGGGTGGAGAACAGCATTCGTCATTACAGATTTAAGCCATTTAATGAGTACTAGTAATATGCTAAAAGATGTTTGGCTGTAATGCCATTTAATGATCTTGTCATCAGTGTAATCAACAGAGACAATTTGAATTACGTAAAAGAAAATTGTCATTCTTCTTCTGTGTCTTCTTCGCCAACATCTGACTGTGTTGCTTCATCCACCTTGTGGCGAATTTGTGTTTGTTGATAAGGGCGTTCCAGAGTGGAATTCCTTTAGAAAATTAACCTTATCTTCATTTCCTTTTTAAATCTATGTCAGTAAGGCTGTTCCTTAGTTCAATACAGGTTAAATGAAACCCTTCAGGAAATGTAGCAAACAATAATGTAAGTTAATTTCATTCTTCAAGGCATCCAACCTCTCCTTATTACATCACACAATTCAAATCAAGTGATTCACTTCAGCCTATTTTCAAACTGCAATGAATCTGATGAAGGAATGGGAATAATATCAATAGTATATGGAAGTTACAAGGGTGTTAAGTACGTTTCAAGTAATTGAAATAACTAAAGAAAAAGATTATCAAGTCACGAGGGAAGATGTAATCAATTTTCTTATTCCCAGAGACTTATTATTAAACAGAAGAATGTTTGGTCAAATGGATCAAATTTTGCTCCAATCGGAACTTGACGGCGGAAGTACAGATGAAGTATATGAGCATTCGGTAATATCAACCCAATTAACAATATTTCTTTAAATAATATATTATCTTCTGATTTTTTAATCCGGTGCAATTGCATTAAGGAATAACTATAATACTTTAATGTTTTCTCATTAAAGATGGGAAGGTTATGATTGTTCGTATTAAACTTCCATTGATTTGAATGATGTAAATTTCTCAATTACCTATACGTCCACTGAACATAAATACACATTCAAATAAGATAGACACGACAAAAAAAAACCTTATAAAACAACCCTTCCCCCCTCCCAGGCCCATACGAATCTTCTTGGGAAGTCATATTATCCAAAATCTTTCTCTCCTTTTTTATAATCTGTTGAAATAAGGTAAAGATCCAATTGTCATTTTACATCTGCCTCTTCCCTTTGAAACCAATAACTTTTAATCTTACTTACCCTTCTCCCAATAATTATCCATTTTGGCTATTGCCTGGTATACCCCCCTCTCTCTCTCTCTCTCTCTCTCTCTCTCTCTCTCTCTCTCTCTCTCTCTCTCTCTCCCTCTCTCTCTCATGATCTTGAATATAAGTTCTTAATCTACCTCTAAAAGATCTATTTTTCTCATCATCGTGAGAACATAATAGGTATCTAACCTATGTATAGCATAAAGTAAATTAAACGAAGCCTCATACATATAACAAATAAAGCTATTTACAACTGGAAATATTATGCACTCCTAAAATAATGTCCTTTCGTGAGGCTTCAGGCTCTTTAATGTCATCAAATAAACACCAGGAGAAGAAATCCCATTTCTGAGAGATCATAATTCCATTATGTATTATTCCTCTTCTTACGCGTCTTTCCCCGTCAATACCAGAGGAGAATAAGATTATTCTCTCTCTCTCTCTCTCTCTCTCTCTCTCTCTCTCTCTCTCTCTCTCTCTCTCTCTCTCTCTCTCCTTCAACATCAGGAAAACAGCTCCTCTCCAATGCCTAGTGAAGTCGCAGAGCTGAAAAAAAAAATCTCAACGTGAAATGTCGTCTCGCTATTAAGGGAAAGAGGACTGGTTGAAATATAACGACCAACGCAAGGAAAGGAAAAAGTTAACTCAAAATATTGCTCAAAACGAGAATGTATTTATAGATGTGGTTACCTATACAGGAGGAGACTTTGTATCGAATAGCTCAAAAAAAAAGAATCTTTGATAAAAAGCAGAAAAATTACGTAAATGAATGAAAAGATAAACAGAAATCCCAAATAAAAAGGCATTACAATAAATGATTCTAAAGGATAAAAAAAAATGCGACTATTATACATTTCATGTTAGACCTGAAGAAATAAACCCGACATTAAAGATAAAATTGGAAAGAGACGACCCTTTTCCTCATTTGGATTTAACCATAAAACATTTGTATCATTTTTAGATGTATTTACAGAAGAAAAAGGTTTTTCCTTTTGTGCATTGTGACCCGTAATTTGTTGAAGAATCCTTTATGATAATTTCAGGCAGAAAGTGAATATCTTTTCTTACTTTTTCTCTTTCCAAATTTTCTCTCCCCTTCCTATAAAGTTAGTAAGAAAGAATCGTCTGAATATGATGAAGATAGGTGTGAAGGAACAAGAAAGACAAAATTCGCCTGTAAAGAGAAATCGGTTCTTGCTTAGATGAATTAAAAATACAATAGATATAAACCAAACAATATCTATCTCCCGTTATTCCTGGTTGTCTATCTGCTGATTAATCAATGTGGGACTATTTATAAAAACAGCCTTTATTCAAAAGTACTATTATTACCTATGTTTGGTGACGTCATTCAGTATTGTGCAGAAATCATATTATGTGATTTGAATAAAACCTTTCCCTTTGCAAGTGCTTAAGCCACCCATGTCTATTTCATTACACATTTTAATGGTAATGGATTTCAGTACATAAAATGAGTATTTATAACTGATATGATATTTCCCTTTGACGCTGGTAATTATCAATATATCTATTGCATTGATAAATTATATTATTTAGACTTCATTATATTAAATGATGAATAGTATGTGATCAAAATTACACAGAAAAGTATTATGAAACGACTAATGCTTTTCCCCATTGAATCCATCATTGATGTTAGGTTGTTTATGTTCACGATAGAGAACCTTTGGATTCCGCACAATAAGAAAAATTTTTCTTGTTGTTATTTGTCTGGTAATCAAGTGTATCTCAGAAATGTGAAAGAGCCAGGCTCCAGAAAAGGTTATGTAGTTCCAAAAGTCCTCTTAGTGTAAAGGAAGAGAAGAGAAAATGAACAAAAATGACAATGATTCATAACAAGGAAATATGAACGCACAGGACATTAGTCTTCAATGCAGTTTGTATTGAATTTTGAACATTGCTTTAGTCTTATCAACATCATCAGAATCTTCGACAAAGTGAACTTGCAATCTATTGGTGGTTCTCTCTCTCTCTCTCTCTCTCTCTCTCTCTCTCTCTCTCTCTCTCTCTCTCTCTCTCTCTCTCTGTAATTATGTAAGAAGCCAAAACTTTCCTGAGCAGTTTAGAAAGTTGCATTTTTTAAGTCTGTCTTTTGTAGCTGATATTTCAGAGAATGAATGTTAGTAGAAAATAATACAGAATATTAGCAAATCTTTTAGGTAGTATTTATGAAGGTTCTTTGAATCTAAAAATCATAAATGCTACACTTCGTAAAAGGATGATTTCACAGCTCGTTTGCAAATTCTATTATTTGAATGGTTGTTATGATTCACTTATTAGGGAGAAAACAATGAAGGATATTTCTTCAAATCTCTTGGAAAAATCCTTTTAAAAATAAATACAATGCAAAGATAAAGCTCACGATGTTTTTTTAGAAATTCATATATATCAGTTAGATTAAGGATGGTATTTTTTTTTATAAAACTAAAAGCAAGATAAAGGAAAATTATCTTAACAGGATAAAGTTTTGTACTAAATCTGAAAAGCATTGTTAGAATATTGATGCTATTAGCCAAAATCATGTTATTCTATGGCCCCATAGAGGTTGAATTAGTGCCTCTTTTGACCGGGCAGATAATGAGTTCTCTACTTTTGGGGCCCCGAAATTTATTTGTCAGATCTTAACGAACTTCCTCCCAATCAGGCGCAAGAAAAGTAATCGCCTTCCTTCAATTAACATATAAATATATCTAATAAAACTTACTGTAGATCCCCTTATTCTCTTAAAGAAAAAAATTGAGTTGATGAAAAAATAATTACTTTCCTAACTTTAATACTTTTATTATGATGGCTAGTAAGAAAATTGTTTCAAGGTCATTATAATTTCCTCACTTTCATCATTTTTAAATATATCCAGTAGTAAGAAATGTTGCAGAGTCTTCATTATAAGGGTCAAATTTTTTTTCAATTTATTTAAAGTAGATAAATGAACTTCAGGACTAGTGATTTGTAATTTGTTGCTACAGTACTGTTGGTTAGAATTTACCTCTAATGGATCATCATTTGATATTGTCTGAAGGAATTTAGGAAATTGCCTCTTCAGAGGCCACTGATTCCTCCCACTCCTGACCAAGGAAGACTGTGATCAGGATTTTGGAGCAGATGGACAAAAGATCTTCCTATGTTGTGTGTCAGGTGACCAACAAGAAAGTGTTCAACATCAGTCCACATTCAACCTTTGCTTCACACTCTTATCAGTCGATAGCCTTTGCTGGTGATTTTTCATTTGATTGAAAGGACCTTCACTTAAACTGATTAGGTTAGACACTTATCAAGGAGGGTGATACAAGAGATGATTATTGTAAAAGAATATTTAGCTTCTGCCACTTCTTTTATAGTTCACATTTGTTTAATAAGTTTGAAACTTAAATAGATTAAATAGAAAACCAAATCAAGATATTAAAACAACTTCATAATCATAGTAAACAAAGAAATAAAAAGTAAACAACGTATCGTAAAGAAATCAAAACAAAATCATGAAAAACAGAAAGAACGAGAAGAGTAAATCTCATGGAGGCTTTTCCTCTGCACGAGGCTTCCTTCCTTTTCTCTTCACTATCGTCAGAAGCAAATGTCAACCACAAGACATCAGAGAAAAGAAAACTAATTCTGAATCATTTGCTATTATTAGGAAAACCCTTTAATGTTCCAACCCTGCCAAATCTCGTTCATAGTTGACATATCATCCTTCTTAGCAATGATCCTTCGGGAATGAGAGAAGAGATAATGAGGAAAGGAAAAAGATGATCTTCACCTTCAGAAAAGAAGAGAATGTCCCACACAAGTGCAATTCGGGGTAATCCATTGGCTCCCAACGTAAATTCAGATCAGGAACTGCAATAAATCTCCCCCGGAAGGAGACATGCAGGACCATGCATAAACGTTCTCATTAATAATAGGCAAATCATGCCATGACCAGGCTAACGGACTCTTAAAATGGGTCGAGTCTTGACATAATACCAAATAGTGGAACAGGATCTGAGAGCTAGAAGGACCCATCTTTCAGTAATATAAGCAAACGACTTAAGGATTGAGTGGTTGTTTTTTTCTTGCATATGTTTAAAAGTGGCTTTCTAAAGCTTCCTCTAAGCTGTGATCATAACATTAAACCTGCAACAGGGATCGAATACAATAAGAGACAAAACTAGGCATGATAACACATTGATACTAAATGTAATTTTCAACTCAGTGACTAAAATATCGAATAAATTCTGTTGCTGGTACTGGTTCTATTTTTTAAAAAGAGAGATATAGCAATAACAACAAGACACTTT
>NC_090749.1:25770431-25790453 GCF_036898095.1 Palaemon carinicauda | reverse complement strand
GCAATAAAATCCCCAATAAAAAATATAGAATCATATCTAATCTCAGTTAAAATATATTCAAGGTAACTAAGTGAAGCCAAATAATCATTCAAAGTCTCTATCTACAAATATCGCTTCGGATATATACATTTACAAACACAAGTAATTTTTGGTTATAAAGAACGGACATTACAATAAAATCCTTCTCTATAATAATCTTTTTGATATGAAGAGAAGAACTCTTTTTCCAAAGACAAGCTAACCCCACCCTCACACCTACCGGAAAAAGACTCAATAGCTTTCTCCGAATAGACTGCCGGTGACCCTATTACTTCATAATGCTCATCAATAAACTGTAAATCACCAAGTCTGTTTTCTGTAACAAATGTTTCTTGTAAAAATATAAAATCATACTGACTTACCACAAGCCTCTCTGACCAGATCAATGTTTTTCGCCAGAGAGCAACAATTAAATGTGCAAAGTTTCAATCCATGATAAATAGAAGCAAAGGTACAAATATCATCAATGATATAAAATAAACAAATGGTTTACACTAATAATATATAAAAAAATTTGTCTTATTGTCTCTTTTTGTAATATTTGTTTACTATGACCCCTTCAGGCCATGACTCTGAGTCAAATAAGCTTTCCCTTTCGTCTTAAATTTTACTGTTAGTTTAAGAGCTTTGCTCTCTGAACTGAAGATTTCCAGTTCTTCTATCTTAATAACATTTATATCAAAGACTTTCTTTAACAAAACTTTTAATATCATTTGAGGCAACTTCCGTATCCACTCTTCCAACAAAAACATCAAACAGTTTTTTTTCACTCCTTTGAACGTGTCGGTGACCCGTTTTTTTAACACCAGTCACTTTAAAATTTCGTAGTTTACGATTCTCAACTTGACTGTTTCTCTGAGTTTTTGCTGTAAGTTTAGGTTTATTTTTCTTTCCAACGACTGTCCAACCCTCTATCTTCACTTCTTCGACTATCTGCATCTTCTCTGTAGGCTGACAAAATCTCGTCAAGGTCTCGGCCCTGTCCAGCAATTTCTGAATCAGAAGATGAACCATTTTGTCCCTCAACAAGGTTGTTTTTCAGTAGAATTTGGCATGTCTTTTTACGTTGTTTACATCTTTTCTTGAGTTGTTTTTGGATGGCCTTGATGCAACTGCTGAGTAAGATAAATGGGTATTATTATCTTTTTCCCCCGATACAAACCCTCTCGGGGAGAGATCCTTCTCCACTGACCGACATCCTGAAAGATTGCACATCCTGCAATAGCTCCATCTCATCGGATAAAATCATTTGCGGCTTTATTTATACCTTTGACCGCACAGCTGAATTCATTTTTAAGGTCTTTGACATCTTTCCCTCACTTGTCTCACAGAATCTGCAGTATTTATTACCTCAGATCTAATATCGACAAACTTCGGTAACACTTCATTTATTTTATTTACGTCTTCCGACAATCTTAATATCAGTGGGGCAATAAATTCCCATACCAATGGGAGGCATTCCTTTATAGCTCTCACACACAAATTTTATCCTCTTGTTTGAAGCAATTACCTCTTCACTGTATTCCAATACATCCCTTTAAGTCTTTTCGTTTTTTCACTGGGTCCCTCCTCCAAACAAGGTACCTTATGAAGAATATTTGCAAGCTCGGGATTTCGCAGTTCTTGATATTTTTTATGGGAATAAAAACAATCAGCTACATCTAATAAAGTTTCTTTGGTAAAAATCATTTTTGGCAGAAGTTATAAAACAAAGAAGGTTGTTTATGATTATTTCCTTATACATTACATTAAACGTAACCTGCTCCAAACATAAACAAACACCACTTGTTTGTAGTTCACCATCTACGGAGAGCTTAATGCGCATGCGCAAACAACGAAAAATTTTTTCATGGATGGTTTATCAAATCCACAATTCTTAAATTGAAATTTTTCACTCCATCAGTCTCCATAAGAGTATCACTATGCACTCATATTAATCACTACACATTTAAATATCCGTTTGTAGCACCATTTGCATGTAGTAAGGCATAATACAATCCAAAAAATGGTTAAAAGGTGAGGAGCACAATACCAGGTTATGTAAACCCAATGGCGGAGTACATAATATATATATATATAATATATGTATGTATTTACACACACAAATATATATATATATATATATATACACACATATATGTATATATATATATATATATATATGTATATATATATATATATATATATTCACACACAAACATATATATATATATATATATACATATGTATATATATATATATATATATATGTGTGTGTATGTGTGTGTGTGTATACAATATATATGTATGCGTTACTATTTGTTACAGGTTAGACCAAGTATATTGTTTATAGTAAACTGCATATTGATATCCAATGTATTTCCCCAAATCTCATAAACATCAATATCATAAAACATGGATTTGCATTAAAATTTCGATGTAAGGAGATTTAAAGTGAATATCGTCAAAGGAGCAATACAATATTTTTATGGGAAAACTATATTCTCAGGAACAATAAACAGCAGAGAACGAATTCCTAAGCGAATTGAAATTTATGTATATCTTTTACCCAGGTGGTATCGGGTGCAATGAGTTCTTACCTGAGGTAATGCATACCGGTTATAACATATTCAGTATCTCAGTAATCATATCATGTCGTTATCATTATGAGGAAGCTAAAGGTGTTCCCGACTCCGTTATTATTATTTATAATCATTATTATCATTATTATTATTATTATTATAATTATTATTATTATTATTATTATTATTATTATTATTATTATTACTTGCTAAGCTACAACCATAGCTGCACAAGCAGGATGCTATAAGCCCATGGGGCTCCAACAGGGGAAAATAAACCAGTAAGGAAAGGAAATAAGAGAAGGATCACCAATTGAAATAAGATATTTCAAGAACAGTAAAAACATTGAAATAAATATTTTCATAAGTAAAACTATAAAATTTCTAAACTATATAAGAGGAAGAGAAATAAGATTGAATAGTGTACCCGAGTGTACCCTCAAGCTAGAGATGTCTCTCTTCTTTTAGGTTTTCAATGAATTTGACTAAACAGAGGATGGGATCCACTTTTGTCAATCTATTGGAAATAATCAAAAGTGAAAAGTGAGGGTCATCAATTAGCTGGTTTTCGTATGTCGTCCAATCGTCAGATGATCTGTAAAAGAAACAAAATACGAGACTTGTCTTTTTCTTTCAGAACATCTGTTTGGAATCGACCGAATTCAGATATCTGTCTATTCAAGAACTCCGCAAGAAGTTAGCTTAGTTCAACGGTTGGGATTTTTCAAATGGATCCAGAATTGATCCTGAAACAATAATAATTAACCCACATTTCGTATATAAATTAAACGAATAAATTATACTTTTTAACTAAGATAATTCTTCCCAATCGAGTATACATGTTAAGAGAAATATAAAAAGAAAAAAAATAATATCAGGAAAAAATTCCATAAACTTACTCAACAATTGATCGATTTGTGAAACTTTTAAGTTACTGTAATATTCATAACAATAATGATAATAATGATAATGATGATGTTGATTCACTGTGACTATACACTGAGTTATAGCAATAGTTACTCGGCATTTTCTCTCTTGGGTTGAGTTTACTTTATGAAAGAAGGTTTCCTGATTGAATCTAATATAGGTTTTTCTCTTTTACTCTGAAGTAAAATAAAACTTTCTTATTGAAGAGAGGATTTTGCTGACTATCATTTGCTTTGATCGAAGATACATTTCCAAGGATTTTCTAATTGTTATTTGATGGCACTGATTCTTCATTGTTATTACAATCCTAAGGTCTCTCTTAATCGGATTAGATCCAATGATGTGAGTCGTACCAATCATCAGTCACAATAAACCCAAATAATGGATGGCCATCCAATCATGATCTCACCTTTATAAGATTAGATTTGATTGGGTTTCAAAGGCAGGGATAAACTACATCATTACGATATAATATGATTCGGTTACAATTACCTTCATTCTTAAAAATCGTTCTTTCCAAAATCCTTTCTGATAAAATAAAGACAAATTATAGTGACGTGTGACTGGGTAGAGAGAGAGAGAGAGAGAGAGAGAGAGAGAGAGAGAGAGAGAGAGAAGGAGTGGCAGCTGATAATTGCCTCTAAAGAATGGAGGGAACAGAGAAGAAAGGGGTTTTCGTCTATTGAGTAAATCAATAATTTAATTCCTATTATTTATAAAGATAGAAAACGCTATGAACGGGGAAAATGACTAGAGAGAGAGAGAGAGAGAGACGAGAGAGAGGAGAGAGAGAGAGAGAGATTTGATTAGCAAAATATCATAGTTTTAATTCCTCGTAGAATGGAATTTGCGTCGAAAACGTTTTTTTTTTTTTTTTTTTTTTTTTGCAATAAGTAGATTTTCGGTGTTCTTTTGTACAACAGTTTTCAAGCGTATAATCCAAAAATGGAGGATTTTAGGGTGTGTTGAATGTTTGTAACAAATGAACATTGAATTACAACAGTACGAGCGGCAATGAGTTCTTGAGCAAATAGTTGTATGGATATGTAATGAACAGAGAAGCCGGATCTCTCTCTCTCTCTCTCTCTCTCTCTCTCTCTCTCTCTCTGTATATAAAGCACATTTAGTATACAATAAGCTATGGATAATTATGAAAGCCTCTCTCGCTTTTTTCATCCGGTAATAACTTTTCCTTTTATTTATTGATTCTCTATATTTTGTTCAGAAAGCACAAACGGTAAAAGAACTGAGTACCAACCACCTTCCTTCTCTCTCTTCCATTTCCTCTCTTCCTCTTTTTCATCACTCAGACCAAAGAGACTCTTCCCACCCACTTCAATCTCTGAAGAAGTGTCCTCTGAATGAAAGTGTCTACCACAAACATAAATTTACTAAGATCGTCATTTTCTTTTTAGCATATTCTATACAAGCAAACAAAGATGTACATGACCTGGAAGCACACACGAACGTCTCTCTCTCTCTCTCTCTCTCTCTCTCTCTCTCTCTCTCTCATTCCTTTAGAAAGTTCTATTTCCAATTCAACGTTAATCGCTACAAGTGTTCATAATATAAAAAATTCCTTTTGATATTTTACTCTTTACCATGAAAGTTGAAATTATTTATTAGATTTGACTTCGTTTATTATTTTGAAATTTCTTATTATTATTGTTTCCCGTGTACAACTCTCTCTTACATATATTTCCATGGGATCTTTGTGGGGGGGGTGGGGGAGGGGGGTAGTTCAGAAGAGATAATGCAAAGAATGACATAATTTCACGATTCGTATTATAGTATCATCTACTGCGTCATATGGCTATTGATTCATGGAATATAACTATGTCCTTATACGAATCTGCATTAATTGCTAAAAGTTCCGGAGACTCTTGGAGTCTTCCAATGTTTATGCGAAGACAGCAAAGGAAAATGCTCCATAATGGCAGGAAGAAAAAGAGCCAGAATTCTTCGGTAGTGTTACCCAATTACAGAAGTTTCTAGGATATTGGGCATTCTGGAAAAGTCTGGAATCCAGTTCTGGTTCAAAGGTCAACGAAGAATGTTGCAGTGTTTAGGCTAAGTACGATGGTCTGATAGAGTTTCTTTAAGATTGTCTACTTACCCATCAAGATTAACCGTTATCATTCTAATTATTGTTTTTATCAAAATCCCTCCCTAGCGACAACCACAGTTAGAAAAGAAAAATTGCCACTGACTCAAGGGCTTAAACAGGGACACCAGCTTCACGAAGAAAAGGAAATGGAGGAGTAAAGAATTAGATAAATGTACAAATAGAATTTATGAAACAGATATATAAACTAGGGAGTTATATTTGTGTCAGCTTGGTTACGTTCTAAAGTTCTGGATCAAGTGATTCCAGCAGTTCATCTACATAGAAAATTCTTCCTCTATTTTTGTCAGAGCCACAATGAAACTTCTAAAATGATATGAGATATCAATCACTATAAATATGCTAGACTTGAAATTAACTGCATAATCTATTTTACATTATCTATTTTCTTCCCTTGAAGACGCACACACACACACACACACACAGAGAGAGAGAGAGAGAGAGAGAGAGAGAGAGAGAATTCCTTATGCATTAGATACTACTCTTTTTCGAGTTACTGAACCTAAACAAAAGAGGCTGAAAACGGCAAGCAAAGGTCACTAGCCTTACCATTTCTTTAATGGACAAGAATCTCTCATCTTCGGTGAACAACTTTCACTAAGAATCTATGAATCCTAATGAGAGTTGAAGATGCCAGTTATTGCTAAGATAACGGCGTGAGCTTTTGTAAATAAGAGAGAGAGAGAGAGAGAGAGAGAGAGAGAGAGAGAGAGAGAGAGAGAGTGATATGTCCTGCATAATTTTATGTCTTCGATATAAAACACTGGAAAAAACAGTTACAGCAAATTCTCTCGAGCAACAAGAAGGATCAATATTATAAGGAATGTTATGGTCCGGTCTAGGACTCCCAGACTAGGGATACCACACCATGAGTAAGGTCTTTCCTCTTCATTCAGGACGTGAAATGTCCGCAGAATATAACAACACGTTTTCTCAAGAGTGTTAGCAATAACACTGCATGAATATAAAAAATCATTATCCTGGTAGTGTTGGCCCAACGGTCGGGTCATTTTGCAGTATTGTGTGTTCTCATATGAACATATGTGTGTGAATAATTTACAGATACATTGGTACGCATCGTCTGTGTATTCTTATGTCTATTAATCGTTACAACTAACTCGCTACAAGTATGAATTGCTCTTCTTGATTCTTGGTAAAATTCCATCAGTGTACCCAATATACGACCTTCATATCACCTCTACACCGAATAAAAAATAGAAACAAATTACAGTCAACAACCCTTTCACGGTGATAGACATTGCAATAAAGCACATATTGCAGAATAGCAAAACTGTTTTCTTCAATCGTCACTGATTGACTTTGTGGTTACATGCGTAAAACTACAGAAATTTGTAGAGATTTTATGAAAATATTTTAGTCTTTTTGGGGGGGAAAATTTAATTTTTTCCCATCTAATACGTCTACAAAATAATAAACGAAAAGGTAACTTAGTATGTTAGACCATTTTATGTCTATTTGAATAATTGTTTATTATTTCCCAGAGTTAGTTCAGATGTTTTAAAGTACTCTTCTGGTTTCGGCTTTATGGTGAACATGTAGGTTACTAATGAAGAGAGGCCGATGGGGCTGGCGACCTAGATATAATAAATCCCTAGTGTAATCTGAACAAAGGAGAAAAAATATACAGTCTATATAAAAAGTTCGATTTCGGGATTTCTTTTTCTAAAGTTTGCAAGTTTTTTTATTTGGAACCAAAGTAATGAATATTTCTTTCCACCTTTAATGACAACTGCGTGGGAACGTTGTCCTGACATAAAATTAATAATAAATTTGATAAACCAAATTCACTTTTTTTTCTGCTTTTTGTCATATGTTACAACATGATATTCACATTTCATGATGATAATTACAATATTTCATCACTTTGCAAGTTGACATTTCAAAAAAAAAAAAAAAGAAAAAAAAATACATACAATATTACTTGCGAATTTTACTTGAGGTTTCATTTAACCAAGGAACAGCCCTAGTGAACATGCATATATCTAAAAAGGAAATGAGATAAGGTTAATTTTCTGCAGGAATTCCACTCTGTAACGCCCTTATCAACAGACACAAATTCACAGCACAGTTAGACGTTGGCAAAGAAGACACAGAAGAAGAATGACAATTTTCTTTTTTGTTTATTCGAAATGTCTCTGTCGATTACGCTGATGATAAGATCATCAAATGACATTACCGCAAAATATGTTTTGGCATATTACTAATACTTATTAAATGGCTTAAATTTGTAATGAATAATGCTGTTCTCCACCCAAGGAAATTGAGTTTGGCAGTGCTGTCCCAAGCTCGTCCCCACCAACCTTAACTATGCTGAGGATTGTTACACACGTGGTCTTCTAAGCATTCACTATATTTAGTTGGGATAAGGTGCCTCTGACGCCATCTGTTGGCCGTAACGTGAAACTCGTTACGATTTACTGGAGGCGGCAGGGTCTGCATTATGCCTTTTGTAATGTACAGCTCTTGTTTTTCTACGTAGTTCTTACTAAGAACTCAATTTTTACAATGAACCATATAAATTATATTTTATTTCCATAAAAAAATAATTGAAAAGTCAAACAAATAACTGTTTAATCACCTAATTTTCTCACCAATTTGGGTACACTTTTGAATCTAAGAGTACATGTGGCATTGTCTGGTAACCCACCCCCATTATCCCCAAATGTATTTAAACTAAGACCTTTTTGTTGAGGAAATATGTCTGACATTTATTGAGAATTTTGTAATTTCTTAAGGAGGATTAAACTGCACTCAGACAACAAGGAACCACGTTCACGGGCGTCTGTTTGATAGAAAATCTCTGCCCAAAAAAGCAACAGAAAATAAAGTAATGAAAATTATAATGATGGTATGATGGGGATGATTAGCAATTTGGTACTCTACTACTAAGGCCATCTATTAGTAATTAAAATAGACATTGAGTAGAGTTCTTGAATCCTTACGTTCTGGAACCTTCCATGACGTCGTCATAGATTAAAAGAAATAGCTTATTTGATTGGAATTGAATGTATTGAATACTTTCCAATATGCATATCTATACACACGTATCAATCTGTCACTGTTTTATAATTTATATTTAAAAAGTTAAATTAATTTTTTTACAATCACAAATTTTCCCTATGATATAAACTATACAATAGGATTTTCATATAAACATAAACCTTCTAAATTAACAATTCACAAAATTAAACATTATCCTTTTGATATTTATTTTACTCAAAACACAATAAATTATATACTTTTTTTGTGAACATTCTATTCATTCTTTCTTTATAGATATTTCTCAAAAGCCACCGATCATATTGATATTTAGGCCCTACACTTAAGAAAGGCATCTGTTTCCTCTTTCGTATATCGTTTCTTCTTACTGACCAACAATCAATACAGTGGCGGTATTTTAATCCTATCAGTGTAAATTTCAAAAGCTTATTTGGGGGTGATAGGGTGAGGGAAACTCCAAAATTGTAACATTTTGCTTAATAATTAGGTTTTTGTTAGAAAATTACGCAATAATCTGATTTCCATGCGCTATTGATATATATTCTAAAAAAATACTAACAAAGAGAGAGAGAGAGAGAGAGAGAGAGAGAGAGAGAGAGAGAGATGATAAACACTCCACCGAATTTCTCTCTACTTTTACTACATGTTATCATTAGCAAGATCAATATATCAGTACATGGAAGATGCAATTTCTGTTGAAAAGGAATTATGAAGAAATATTAAGAAATATTAGAAAAACTTTTAGTAGAAAAAAAAGTGAATAAGATTAAAAAAAAAGCTATGATATAACACGGTTCAAATTCTCGTAAACTATAAAAATAAAAAACCGCATATTAGAAGAGAATGAAGCACAATACCCCCAAACCCCCCATGTGATAGGGAAAGGGGGGTTCAAAACAAACATTCATCTCTCTCTCTCTCTCTCTCCTCTCTCTCTCTCTCTCTCTCTCTCTCTCAAAGGACGACTCATCTGGCATAAAAGAAATATGAATGAATCGTCTCATGCAACGTCTCTATAACAATTGAAATAAAACTATAAGATTCACAAAAGAATAATAATGAGGATAAATGAAATGGGTAATACTACTACTAAAAGCAATGGAATATGACCTCCAAGTGCACCCTAAGCCAAAGCATAATTTGTCCAAAAGGATTTCTGGTCAGGAGTAGCAATAAATTCCTCTGGGGGGAAATAATGTTATGCAAATCTCAGGGAAAACGACGGTCATGAATAAAAGATTTTGCAGCGTTAAATGACCTTGACCCCAAAGAGCGGATCCTTAAACGGCCCAATCTCTTACCAAACCAGACGCAAACCTCGTAATTGCTTTGGACTTTTAAAAATCGCTTAGATATAAGAATAATATAGCGAAGAGTCACTAGAAATATTCCTTGTCATGTTACAATCATATAATAACGGTGAAATAGTTTCAAAATAATTGAATTTTTGGAAAACATGTTCCCAACGATTTTAAAAAGGAGTTTTGCTGGAACTGAAACTATTATACTCCATGATTTAGAAGAAAGGAGACTGGCCAAAAGACAAAACAAAAATCTCCATGATTGCCTTTCCTAAGACAACAAACCAATAAAGTGCTCAGAATACAGAGCAATAAGCTTAATAATGCTTAAGATATTAAAAGGAAGGTTGAAAGTAAAAGCTGATGAATATTTTGGAATGGACAAAATTGGATTCAGATCAGGATGTGGAACACGAGAGGCAATTGGCTGATGAGGATGATGCGAGAAAAAGTTCTAGATATTAATTAGGAAATGCTTGTTGTTTCATTGATTTTGAAAGGGCATTTGATAAGGTTCAGTGAACGTTACTACTGAAAAAAAAAAAAAAAAAAAAAAAAAAAAAAAAACATATCCACTCATTGGAGAGATAGGAGGTTAATAATGAATTTTCATCTAAATTAAACAGTAACGGTATATATTACAAGTGAAGACTCAGAACCTGGAACTGTTGGAATGGGAGTCAGACGGGAATGTTCCCTATCACCAATTCTGTATAATATTTCTGCAAAAGCAATGATGACAGTCACTGGAAGATCTGGAAGATGGAATTAAGGTGGGAGGAGGGATAGTGAAAACTAAAAGGTTCTCATATGACTAGGCAGTTGCTTGTAGCACAAAGGAGGGTTTACAGAGGATGATAAACAAGAGAAGCAGGACAACAGAGAAATAGGGAATAGAAATAAATACATATGAGACCAAGCTAAAGAAAATTTCGAGAAGACAAGGACCTCCGATAAACATGCAGATTGGCGATGAAGCTGTGGAAGAGGAAGTCAATGTAGGATGACCTGAAGGGAGGCAGAAGGTACCCAGAGCTAAAAGGGGTGGTGGCCATAAATACAGAATTAAGGAGGGTGGCTAATGAAAGGACATGCCTTAGGGCAGAACACTGTAGTAGTAGTAGTAGTAGTAGTAGTAGTAGTAGTAGTAGTACTATGATTGAAAATAAATTTGACTTTTCCTCTCAGACAAAACCCCCAAATTGTTTGTTTATTTTCGTTGATCTTTATAATTACCTAAATAAAAAACATTAAATCCAGTTTCGGGTGTGATTTTTTTTCATATGAATCTCGACACTTCATTAACCTTCAAAACTCTTCACAGAAGGAAAGTTTTGCTTCTCTTCATTACCTGAAGCAATTATAAAAGTTTAAAGATCGGAGAAAATCTTTAGGGAAATCATGAAATTTGAACTATGTATCAATATAACTTTACGAGACAAAAGATTTTTCCTATTTTGTCCTAAATTTTTTCATGTTTTCTTATGAATGGATTCAAATTATTTAGATCATATAAGTAGTATTTGATATGAATCAAGATTAAAACTTCTTTGTGTTTGATTTCTTATTCGTTTATCTAACGTTTAGAGTTTGTCGTAATTCTTCAGTATGGCATTGCTGAATCATCTACATACATATCTTTGTATATATATATATATATATATATCATTGTAAAGTTTTATTAATAAATCCTAATCTTGTATATATATATATATATATGTATATATATATATATATATATACTGTATATATATAAATATATATATATATATATATATATCATTGTAAAGTTTTATTAATAAATCCTAATCTTGTATATATATATATATATACTTTATATATATATAAATATATATATATATATATATATATCATTGTAAAGTTTTATTAATAGATCCTAATATTGTATATATATATATATATATATATGTATATATATATATATATATATCATTGTAAAGTTTTATTAATAGATCCTAATCTTGTATATATATATATATATATATGGTATATATATATGTATTTATATATAAATATATATATATATATATATATAAATAAATATGAATATATATATATATATATATATACACAGTATATATACTGTATATATATATATATATATACTGTAAATATATATATATATATATATACATATATATATATACTGTATATATATATATATATGTATATATATATATATATATACAGTATATATATATATATGTGTGTGTGTGTTTGTATATATATATATATATATATGTGTGTGTGTTTGTATATATATATATATATATACTTATATATATATGCATATATATATATATATATATATATCATTGTAAAGTTTTATTAATAGATCCTAATCTTCTGGAAGTACCCACTCATACCAGTGTTCATTATCATAGTCTTCAATATCACCAACAACAGAATGTGTCAACAACAAAGTAACTGAGAGTAATCGAAAGCTATTGGTCAATTCTAATAATGATAATGCTTCTACTCTTTTTCATGTTTCCGGTTCCTTTTCCTCATCACATTTCCTGCTATGTCAGGCATCAGGTTTGACAAAGCTTTGATTAACCTTTGAGGCCTTTGCACGATGCAATGTTCGACAGGTGTGGGTCTCTATCTATGGTGATTGGCACCAGTCCTTTAGTAGTCACAATGTAACTCTATGGTGCAGGTGGAAAGTCATCTTCCAACCACTTCTGTACTTACTGATAGGTAAGTAAAGAATCAACCCAACCTGAGTCCAAGAAAGGAGACAAAACATTCAAATGTTAAAAGTTTCTCAATATTTCAATGAATAGTTTTTTTTTTATTATTATTATTACAAAGGCAGAGATTCATATGGAAATGCTACTTTTTCCCATAAAGAAGGCACTTCTATAAACGATACAAGAATGAGAATACGACACAAATCTCAGTGTGAGTCAATGAGAAGCCATAACTCGTATATAAAAAAGGTAGTAAACTAAAATACATTTAAATATATTGATGAAAGATCCAGTCAAGCACAAAATGAAACATTTGGATAAATCGAAGAAGCATTGAGTTAAATAATAAAAGTAAAAGCAGAAATCCTCACCGAAGAAACATCTAAGTCAATTTATTCAGGACGAATGAAAACAGGAATAAGGTTATATTTATAAATGAGATTTCCATTCCAAATGACATTTGAAAGTCAATTCCATTTCCATATTTACTTCGAGCAGAAAATCATTCATTTTGTTTAGATGTTAGTAAAGCAACATTGACAGTCGAGATCTTTCTAGGTCATACGTTTTGGCCTGGATTTTGAAAAAGAAAATTCTCTAGAATGAATTTTCAACAATAAGTGAATTACTTTGACATTTCTAATAACTAAATATTTTTAGAGGTGGTTTATATTGTGATGTCTTACTAGACAGGTTTTTTCCTCTTAAACAAGGCTAACTGTGAGCAAAAATTAAACTGCTTTAGTAAAGATAATTAGTCCAAAATATGTATGATGGTAAAATTCTTTAGAATTAAAACTCCAACACATAAAGCTTCTTGCTGCAGAGGTCAACTGAAAGACATCTTTTGAGGTCACCTTAACCAATATCGTCTCCGACCGAGATATTAATCGAAGTTACTAATAAAACAACCTTATGTGATTCATTCATTCAAAAAGAAAAAAAAAAAACTTTAAAGATAGCTGTGCTTTTTAGCTTTCATGTTATCCTGTCGTGGGTTTCTTACAAACACCCCCCCCCCCAATTAAAAAAACATACTTTGTATTCTATGATAAGTGTCATGAAATTGGTATGTTGTTTATAAATAATATCAATAATACTTCTAAATAAATTTAAAACTTTTGTTAAAGAATCTACCATGGCTATGCAGAATAAGGACAACTAAACCATAACATTACCTTTTTTAAAGAACCTTTTCGAGGCTTCACTAGGTATCGTCAAAGAACGATTTATTGATTACGGTAGATGTGAATCATCGCAAATCATCGTTTATAATATTCACCAAGGAGGTTTGGATATACTTTCAGAATCGTCGATTATAAGACGACTTAATTCAACTAACTGAACAAATATGAATTCGCCGGCTCTGAAATGTATCCTGACTCCCGATCCACTATAGATATGAAGGAGAAAATTCAAAAGCATTATCAGATGGAGACCCTAAATGCAGAATCTGAAAAAAAGGTTTTAATGGTGCAATCTGTATCATTTTTTTTTCCTAAAAGGACTAAACGTTCAATGAAAACATGTTTTCGGAAATTAGAATATTTTGAAATTATTTCACCGTTATTATATGATTAAAACATGACAAGGAGTATTTCTGGCGACGCCTTAATATGTTATTCTTATATCAAAGCGATTTCTGAAAGTCTAAAGCATTTAGGAAGATTGTGTTTGGTTTGGTAAGAGATTGGTCCGTTTTAGGATTCGCTCTTTGGGGTCAAGGTCATTTACCGCTGCAAAATCTTTTACTTACGACCAACGTTTTCTCAGAGATTTGCATAACATTATCTTCCCCCAGAGAAATTTATTGCTGCTCCTGACCAGAAATTCTTTTTGACAAATTATGATTTGGCTTAGAGTGTACTTGGAGGCCATATTCCATTGCTTTTAGAAGTGATATTATCGATTTCTTTTATCCTAGTTATTATTCTCTTGTGAATATTATAGTTTTATTCCAATTGTTATGGATTTATTGCACGAGACGATTGATTCACGTTTTTTTTTATGCCAGAAGATTAGTCCTTTAAAAGAGAGAGAGAGAGAGAGAGAGAGAGAGAGAGAGAGAGAGAGAGAGAGAGAGAGCTGTTTAATGTTTGATATCGCGAGTTCGAGGCCCCATTCACTGCCGTCCAAAAACTTTCAAACCCATGGTGTCGTTGTAGAGAATTGTTCCCTGAAAGTTTTATGATGAAACTTGTCCGTCGTAATTCATGAGACTCCTCTTCGTTGGATGTTTATTTGACAGGATCGTTCATAGCCGGTGCTGTATTGATGGAAGTTGGAAGGAGATTAATGCCTTTTGCAAATAGTTGCTTTGGTTTATTGTGAGAGGCTCTTTTCGATAACATAGAGTAGAGATAAGCAATATAAGACCAAATGGATATAATCGTTTCCAGACAGCGCTGAAGACAAAGTTTGCTTTGTCGATGATTCCAATGATGTCGATATGACTAAAGCAATATTCAGGATTTAATACAAACTGCATTGAAGAATCATGTCCAATGCATTCATTTTTCCTCGTTACGAATCATTGTCATTTTCGTTCATTTTATCTTCTCTTCCTTTTCACTAAAAGTACTTTTGGTACTACATAACCTTTCCCGGATACTCTGGGTCTGTCTCATTGGGACCCATTGCTACTCATATCAGATTTCTGAGATTCAATTGAGCACCAGACAAATAGAAATAGATCAACTTGGCTTATTGTGCGGAACAAAAGGTCCTATATTCTATGGGCAAAAGATTTTGTTGTTTCATGATACTTTTCTGCATTGTAATATTTTGGTCACATACTATCCATCAATTATTGTAAATATATCTAAGTAATATAATCTATCAATGCAATAAGTATATTGATTATTACCAGTGTCAAAGGGAAATTTCCTATCAAGTATAGGTTACTCATTTAAAGTACTAGAATCAATTTCTATCAAAATTTGTTATGAAATAATATACTTAGTATTGGCACCTGCAAAAGGAAAGTCTTTATTCCAATAACATTTTATATTTCCAGCAAAGTAATGAAAGACATTACTAAACCTAAGTAATATTGCTATTTTTCTCCTCACTTTTGGTTTAGTCATGATAAATATCTTTTGAAGGTAATGATAGTAAAGGATATTTGCAAAACTTAAATGAAGGATGCATTCATAAATAATCTCCTCTCAATAACGAGAGATATATATCATCACAAAATAGCTTCCGTCCTTAATGAAAAAAGGGTAAAAATATAAGATCGTGAGAGAGAGAGAGAGAGAGAGAGAGAGAGAGAGAGAGAGAGCGCCCAAACAAAGCGATTCAGACACGTCTTTTTCTTCTTCTTCTCCTTCTTCTTCTTCTCCTTCTTCTTGTTCCAAGGGAATAACGTTTTAATGCAGCAAATCTTTAACAGTTTCTGAACTACAGAACACCATTTCATCTCGGCAAGTGACAAAAGGAAAGCGTTTTTGGGGGGATAAACTTCTGCCCTAGAAAATAATGGACACGTCTAAGTGCCAGACGTCGTGCATAACAGAAATGGAAGAAGGAAACACTAAGCTGAGTTCAGAGACAGCACAAGGTTATGAAATGGGACTTCTTTATGTTGAAAGGCTGGAAGGGCGAAGAGGACATGACGCAAAAGGGATCGGTTGTTCTTTCAGTTTCCGATTTTTCTCTATATAAAGACCTTCATTTTTGTCTAATATTTTTTATTGATGACACATATATCCAATTTTTCTGATTTTTATCATAGGAAATCTATTGTTTTTGTTGTACACACACACACCACACAAACACACACACACACACACACACATATATATATATATATATATATATATATATTTATTTATTTATTTATATATATATATATATATATATCTATATATTTATTTATTTATATATATATACTGTATATATATATATATATGTATATATATATATATATATATATATAAAACAAGAAAAGCAGATGTTTCTTGACCATTGCAGGAAAAAGCCCTTAGACATGGCCCTAGCCATGTTTGGGGCTTGGCCAATTTTCATCCCTACGATGGCCACTACTTATTGGTGATACTGGGAGATTTTTGTCTGATCGCTCACGGCAAACTAACCTAGAATGGGTGGCCTTAACCAGCACAGCTTTGCTGATTACGGCGGTGCATAACCCATTTCCCCAAGAATTTTGATATTAGGTTCCATACTGAGAGGTTTCGATAAAACCAGTTTCATTTGATAGATTATTGAGAGCATTCCGTTCTTCTTATGTCAAGGGCCATGCTCATATTGCTCTCATTATGGATAGCAAGCTTCTTCCTCAGATGAAATTTTTGAAAATATCCATAACTTTTTCCACCTCTACAATAACACTAACGTAAACATATAGAGGAACTGTTGCAACATAAACATAATTTATCTGAATATCTTTTACTTGGGAGGGATCAAGTTATGGTCTCGGGTGAAACCAGGAAATCCCATCTCTTTTTGAATGTCTGTTTTATTACATATATGCATATATAGAGGAAGTTTAGGGTTTTTTTTACTAACCTGAAGATCAATTCTATTTACAGGTATCAAACTGATTTCAGGTATGAGTAAATAAATAATACACACACACACACACACACACGTATATATACAGTATACAGCATCTTATCTTTGGTTTGTACATGCGACCTTCTCCCTCCCCCAATCCCTTGTCATTCTATTCCTTCCAGGTTCCAAGATAAAAATCACGCTGCATATTTGGGTCTAGATTTTAGCCCTCATTAATGTTTTTAAATGAACGTCTTTACATTATATATATTGATAACAACCATAAAAATCCTAATTATCATAAAAACATTATTGACTAATTGGAAAAGATCCTGACGGACGATAAAATAGATTAATTGAATTTCTTTTATCAATGTGCTTGATCTGAAATTTGATTCTTTTTTTAGTTTGCTTTTAATCCAGAAAACCAAAAACCTCCCTCCATGAACATTGTGTACATCTTTCCTTCTTCTTCCTTTGAGCAAACCATTAGTCACGAAATGTCCTTTTCCCGTCTGTGCCTTAGACATAATTAGGGTTGTTAAGGATTTTAAGGATCTTTGTCCCCGATAGACTTTGAACAAACCCTCCAGTCCTAAGGCTAAATACAAGAAGCGGCTTTACCTGAGGGTTCCCACCCCTCGAGGGTTATTAGTCGAAAGCAAGTTGCAACCTTTGGTCAGGCGAGGTCTGGAAGCCAACAGAGTAAGAGACAAAGAGTTTACTCTTATGGGAAGACTCCTGGAATAGGTCATTCAGCGTCCATGTGGACCTCAGGTCTAAAAGAATGGAAGACCGGCAGGATCTGGCCCTGAAGTAAAGGAGAGAAGGAAAACCACAGGAATCAGAGAACTCAGACTGGGAGAGAATTCCTCAAAAGGCTGAAATCCAGAAATGCATGGACATTGCATAAATGAATAGATATGAGTGTATGCATATAACTATAAACCTCTTCTATACATCTTTCTGTAGTCACTACGATATGGAATGTGTGATTCTGAAAAATAAGTCAATGCAGACTCCCACTGAATAATTATGCATCTGGGATATTGTCAATAGAGGATTGAGAAATATCATTAACTTGATGACCCGATAGTATAATATATGCTCATATGTACTGTATATATGTGTTTGTGTAAGTAACTTTAAAGTTATTGCAAGTCCAAACCAAAAGATGGATAAGAATAGAAGAAGAAGAGTGAGTGGGTCACCATTACGAAGTGCAATATAGATCCTCTTCTGAACAACTGCTTTATCAATTCAACTTAACATATGAGAGAGAGAGAGAGAGAGAGAGAGAGAGAGAGAGAGAGAGAGAGAGAGATATTCCTCATGTAAAATCAATGCATGATAATGAGGAAATATATCATGCAGAGATGGCTAATTCAAACTCATTATGACTCTGTCTCTGATCTGAATATTCTCTCTGTCCGTTGCATCAAGTTCTCTCTAATATTGAGATCTGAGGGGAAGCAGAATAAATGTACATTTAGGATATTCAGTGATTTACGAGCGAAATTGCTTTCACTCTCTCACTTGATTTAACTACAAATTTTTTAACTTTTTCTCCTTTATACCTCGAGTCCTTCCACCCGGTGTGTCATCATCAGGAACTGCAAATACCAAATTCTCTCTTTCCCATTTCCCTCATAAATTCGATTTTTGTCTCTCGTTTTGTGGAGTTTCGGTTCTTGCATAATCAAGTCTAGTCTTCAATGCAAAGTTTATTCCATCCTGCAAAGCTTAACAATGGTTCCAGAGATTGATTCTCCCATTTGGCTTGCTTATGAACTTCCATTAACCAGCATCATCAGGAATTTCTTTCTTTATTTCCTTTATTCAACATCCCATTTATCTCTTCTTTGCTCAACCGACTTCTGATTACAAAATAAGCGACGACCGATTTCCTTTTTTTTATTCTGGTAAAAAAAAACTATTCAGAAGCGTTGCCATTTCGAATTCTGTCGCTTCACAATTTTAGATATGTTTGTTTTAACTCGACTTCTTTAGTTGACTCTCTGTCGCAACTAATGTAATAAACAGTTTTGATCCCCTCCAGAAAATATTTTCATAACATTTAACTTTTTCAAACATTCCGTATAGCAGAATCTGTGTCTATATTCATGTTTTAGAAAGATATCTACTTTAATGGAAATGAAGACTGAAGCTTTTAGAATAACCAAGACAAAAATCTTGACTTTTATTATAATTTTTTTAACTAAAATTATAATGAAACGGTGTAAATATGATCCCACATATTTTGAAAATTAATTGTTCGTGAATACCTGATGTTAATGGAAGTCCACAAAGGAACTAATCTTTTCCTACTATTCCTTAATGTGATATAGAAACATTTGAAAAGTTATAGAATAGGTAATGTTTGTTTGATATAATCACGCGATGCATATTTGTCCCTGAAAAAAAAAAAAAAAACTGTACAGACATTTACTCCCACAATCCATAGTGTTTCCATTGATGTATAAATGCCTCAATTGAAGAAACTCCTGATGTCCACAGTGTCGCTTCATTTGAGTTGAAAGCCTCAAGTGATTCTCTTGCTGATTAAAAATTAAGGGATTTTTTTTTTTTAGTTTATGAACGAATTTGATCAATGATGAAAAGCAGGTGTCGTGTAATTGTGCTCATCGGTTATTCCATATATATATATATATATATATATGTATATATATGTATATATATACATACAAATATTTATATATATATATATATATATATATATATATAAATATATATATATATATAACCGAGCCTCTATTTTAACGCATGACTTCCTACCTTCACCATAGCTTCAG
>NC_090749.1:25762709-25767431 GCF_036898095.1 Palaemon carinicauda | reverse complement strand
AGAGAGAGATTTGATTAGCAAAATATCATAGTTTTAATTCCTCGTAGAATGGAATTTGCGTCGAAAACGTTTTTTTTTTTTTTTTTTTTTTTTGCAATAAGTAGATTTTCGGTGTTCTTTTGTACAACAGTTTTCAAGCGTATAATCCAAAAATGGAGGATTTTAGGGTGTGTTGAATGTTTGTAACAAATGAACATTGAATTACAACAGTACGAGCGGCAATGAGTTCTTGAGCAAATAGTTGTATGGATATGTAATGAACAGAGAAGCCGGATCTCTCTCTCTCTCTCTCTCTCTCTCTCTCTCTCTCTCTGTATATAAAGCACATTTAGTATACAATAAGCTATGGATAATTATGAAAGCCTCTCTCGCTTTTTCATCCGGTAATAACTTTTCCTTTTATTTATTGATTCTCTATATTTTGTTCAGAAAGCACAAACGGTAAAAGAACTGAGTACCAACCACCTTCCTTCTCTCTCTTCCATTTCCTCTCTTCCTCTTTTTCATCACTCAGACCAAAGAGACTCTTCCCACCCACTTCAATCTCTGAAGAAGTGTCCTCTGAATGAAAGTGTCTACCACAACAAAATTTACTAAGATCGTCATTTTCTTTTTAGCATATTCTATACAAGCAAACAAAGATGTACATGACCTGGAAGCACACACGAACGTCTCTCTCTCTCTCTCTCTCTCTCTCTCTCTCTCTCTCTCTCTCTCTCTCTCTCTCTCTCATTCCTTTAGAAAGTTCTATTTCCAATTCAACGTTAATCGCTACAAGTGTTCATAATATAAAAAATTCCTTTTGATATTTTACTCTTTACCATGAAAGTTGAAATTATTTATTAGATTTGACTTCGTTTATTATTTTGAAATTTCTTATTATTATTGTTTCCCGTGTACAACTCTCTCTACATATATTTCCATGGGATCTTGTGGGGGGGGGTGGGGGAGGGGGTAGTTCAGAAGAGATAATGCAAAGAATGACATAATTTCACGATTCGTATTATAGTATCATCTACTGCGTCATATGGCTATTGATTCATGGAATATAACTATGTCCTTATACGAATCTGCATTAATTGCTAAAGTTCCGGAGACTCTTGGAGTCTTCCAATGTTTATGCGAAGACAGCAAAGGAAAATGCTCCATAATGGCAGGAAGAAAAAGAGCCAGAATTCTTCGGTAGTGTTACCCAATTACAGAAGTTTCTAGGATATTGGGCATTCTGGAAAAGTCTGGAATCCAGTTCTGGTTCAAAGGTCAACGAAGAATGTTGCAGTGTTAGGCTAAGTACGATGGTCTGATAGAGTTTCTTTAAGATTGTCTACTTACCCATCAAGATTACCGTTATCATTCTAATTATTGTTTTTATCAAAATCCCTCCCTAGCGACAACCACAGTTAGAAAAGAAAAATGCCACTGACTCAAGGGCTTAAACAGGGACACCAGCTTCACGAAGAAAAGAAATGGAGGAGTAAAGAATTAGATAAATGTACAAATAGAATTTATGAAACAGATATATAAACTAGGGAGTTATATTTGTGTCAGCTTGGTTACGTTCTAAAGTTCTGGATCAAGTGATTCAGCAGTTCATCTACATAGAAAATCTTCCTCTATTTTTGTCAGAGCCACAATGAAACTTCTAAAATGAATATGAGATATCAATCACTATAAATATGCTAGACTTGAAATTAACTGCATAATCTATTTTACATTATCTATTTTCTTCCTTGAAGACGCGCACACACACACACAGAGAGAGAGAGAGAGAGAGAGAGAGAGAGAGAGAGAGAGAGAGAGAGAGAGAGAGAGAGAGAGAGAGAATTCTTATGCATTAGATACTACTCTTCTTCGAGTTACTGAACCTAACAAAAGAGGCTGAAAACGGCAAGCAAAGGTCACTAGCCTTACCATTTCTTTAATGGACAAGAATCTCTCATCTTCGGTAAACAACTTTCACTAAGAATCTATGAATCCTAATGAGAGTTGAAGATGCCAGTTATTGCTAAGATAACGGCGTGAGCTTTTGTAAATAAGAGAGAGAGAGAGAGAGAGAGAGAGAGAGAGAGAGAGAGAGAGAGAGAGAGAGAGAGAGAGAGAGAGAGAAAGAGAGAGAGTGATATGTCCTGCATAATTTTATGTCTTCGATATAAAACACTGGAAAAAACAGTTACAGCAAATTCTCTCGAGCAACAAGAAGGGTCAATATTATAAGGAATGTTATGGTCCGGTCTAGGACTCCCAGACTAGGGATACCACACCATGAGTAAGGTCTTTCCTCTTCATTCAGGACGTGAAATGTCCGCAGAATATAACACACGTTTTCTCAAGAGTGTTTGCAATAACACTGCATGAATAAAAACTCATTATCCTGTATGTTGGCCCAACGGTCGGTTCATTTTGCTATTGTGTGTTCTCATATGAACATATGTGTGTGAATAATTACAGATACATTGGTACGCATCTCTGTGTATTCTTATGTCTATTAATCTTACAACTAACTCCTACAATTATGAATTGCTCTTCTTGATTCTTGGTAAAATTCCATCAGTGTACCCAATATACGACCTTCATATCACCTCAACACAGAATAAAAAATAGAACAAATTACAGTCACAACCCTTTCACGGTGATAGACATTGCAATAAAGCACATATTGCAGAATAGCAAAACTGTTTTCTTCAATCGTCACTGATTGACTTTGTGGTTAAATGCGTAAAACTACAGAAATTTGTAGAGATTTTATGAAAATATTTTAGTCTTTTTGGGGGGAAAATTTAATTTTTTCCCATCTAATACGTCTACAAAATAATAAACGAAAAGGTAACTTAGTATGTTAGACCATTTTATGTCTATTTGAATAATTGTTTATTATTTCCAGAGTTAGTTCAGATGTTTTAAAGTACTCTTCTGGTTTCGGCTTTATATGGTGAACATGTAGGTTACTAATGAAGAGAGGCCGATGGGGCTGGCGACCTAGATATAATAAATCCCTAGTGTAATCTGAACAAAGAGAAAAATATACAGTCTATATAAAAAGTCGATTTCGGGATTTCTTTTTCTAAAGTTTGCAAGTTTTTTTATTTGGAACCAAAGTAATGAATATTTCTTTTCATCTTTAATGACAACTGCGTAGGAACGTTGTCCTGACATAAAATTAATAATAAATTTGATAAACCAAATTCACTTTTTTCTGCTTTTTGTCATATGTTACAACATGATATTCACATTTCATGACGATAATTACAATATTTCATCACTTTGCAAGTTGACATTTCAAAAAAAAAAAAGAAAAAAAAATACATACAATATTACTTGCGAATTTTACTTGAGGTTTCATTTAACCAAGGAACAGCCCTAGTGACATGCATATATCTAAAAAGGAAATGAGATAAGGTTAATTTTCTGCAGGAATTCCACTCTGTAACGCCCTTATCAACAGACACAAATTCACAGCACAGTTAGACGTTGGCAAAGAAGACACAGAAGAAGAATGACAATTTTCTGTTTTGTTATTCGAAATGTCTCTGTCGATTACGCTGATGATAAGATCATCAAATGACATTACCGCAAAATATGTTTTGGCATATTACTAATACTTATTAAATGGCTTAAATTTGTAATGAATAATGCTGTTCTCCACCCAAGGAAAGTGAATTTGGCAGTGCTGTCCCAAGCTCGTCCCACCAACCTTAACTATGCTGAGGATTGTTACACACGTGGTCTTCTAAGCATTCACTATATTTAGTTGGGATAAGGTGCCTCTGACGCCATCTGTTGGCCGTAACGTGAAACTCGTTACGATTTACTGGAGGCGGCAGGGTCTGCATTATGCCTTTTGTAATGTACAGCTCTTGTTTTTCTACGTAGTTCTTACTAAGAACTCAATTTTTAAAATGAACCATATAAATTATATTTTATTTCCATAAAAAAATAATTGAAAAGTCAAACAAATAACTGTTTAATCACCTAATTTTCTCACCAATTTGGGTACACTTTTGAATCTAAGAGTACATGTGGCATTGTCTGGTAACCCACCCCCATTATCCCCAAATGTATTTAAACTAAGACCTTTTTGTTGAGGAAATATGTCTGACATTTATTGAGAATTTTGTAATTTCTTAAGGAGGATTAAACTGCACTCAGACAACAAGGAACCACGTTCACGGGCGTCTGTTTGATAGAAAATCTCTGCCCAAAAAAGCAACAGAAATAAAGTAATGAAAATTATAATGATGGTATGACGGGGATGATTAGCAATTTGGTACTCTACTACTAAGGCCATCTATTAGTAATTAAAATAGACATTGTGTAGAGTTCTTGAATCCTTACGTTCTGGAACCTTCCATGACGTCGTCATAGATTAAAAGAAATAGCTTATTTGATTGGAATTGAATGTATTGAATACTTTCCAATATGCATATCTATACACACGTATCAATCTGTCACTGTTTTATAATTTTTATTTAAAAAGTTAAATTAATTTTTTTACAATCACAATTTTTCCCTATGATTAAACTATACAATAGGATTTTCATATAAACATAAACCTTCTAAATTAACAATTCACAAAATTAAACATTATCCTTTTGATATTTATTTACTCAAAAAACAATAAATTACATACTTTTTTGTGAACATTCTATTCATTCTTTCTTTATAGGCATTTCTCAAAAGCCACCGATCATATTGATATTTAGGCCTACACTTAAGAAAGGCATC
>NC_090749.1:25747709-25757709 GCF_036898095.1 Palaemon carinicauda | reverse complement strand
TTATGTGATTCATTCATTCAAAAAGAAAAAAAAAAACTTTAAAGATAGCTGTGCTTTTTAGCTTTCATGTTATCCTGTTGTGGGTTTCTTACAAACACCCCCCCCCCCATTAAAAAAAACATACTTTGTATTCTATAATAAGTGTTATGAAATTGGTATGTTGTTTATAAATAATATCAATAATACTTCTAAATAAATTTATAACTTTTGTTAAAGAATCTACCATGGCTATGCAGAATAAGGACAACTAAACCATAACATTACTTTTTTTAAAGAACCTTTTCGAGGCTTCACTAGGTATCGTCAAAGAACGATTTATTGAATACGGTATATGTGAATTATCGCAAATTATCGTTTATAATATTCACCAAGGAGGTTTGGATATATTTTCAGAATCGTCGATTATGAGACGACTTAATTCAACTAACTGAACAAATATTAATTCGCCGGCTCTGAAATGTATCCTGACTCTCGATCCACTATAGATAGGAAGGAGAAAATTCAAAAGCATTTTCAGATGGAGACCCTAAATGCAGAATCTGAAAAAAGGTTTTAATGGTGCAATCTCAATCATTTTTTTTTCCTAAAAGGACTAAACGTTCAAAGAAAACATGTTTTCGGAAATTAGAATATTTTGAAATGATTTCACCGTTATTATATGATTATAACATGACAAGGAGTATTTCTGGAGACGCCTTAATATGTTATTCTTATATCTAAGTGATTTCTAAAAGTCTAAAGCATTTAGGAAGATTGCGTTTGGTTTGGTAAGAGATTGGTCCGTTTTAGGATTTGCTCTTTGGGGTCAAGGTCATTTACCGCTGCAAAATCCTTTACTTACGACCAACGTTTTCTCAGAGATTTGCATCACATTATTTTACCCCAGAGAAATTTATTGCTGCTCCTGACCAGAAATCCTTTTGGACAAATTATGATTTGGCTTAGAGTGTACTTGGAGGTCATATTCCATTGCTTTTAGAAGTGATATTATCGATTTCTTTTATCCTAATTATTATTCTTTTGTGAATATTATAGTTTTATTCCAATTGTTATGGATTTATTGCACGAGACGATTGATTCACGTTTTCTTATGCCAGAAGATTAGTCCTTTAAAAGAGAGAGAGAGAGAGAGAGAGAGAGAGAGAGAGAGAGAGAGAGAGAGAGAGAGAGAGAGAGAGAGATAGAGAGAGAGCTGTTTAATGTTTGATATCGCGAGTTCGAGGCCCCATTCACTGCCGTCCAAAAACTTTCAAACCCATGGTGTCGTTGTAGAGAATTGTTCCCTGAAAGTTTTATGATGAAACTTGTCCGTCGTAATTCATGAGACTCCTCTTCGTTGGATGTTTATTTGACAGGATCGTTCATAGCCGGTGCTGTATTGATGGAAGTTGGAAGGAGATTAATGCCTTTTGCAAATAGTTGCTTTGGTTTATTGTGAGAGGCTCTTTTCGATAACATAGAGTAGAGATAAGCAATATAAGACCAAATGGATATAATCTTTTCCGGACAGCGCTGAAGACAAAGTTTGCTTTGTCGATGATTCCAATGATGTCGATATGACTAAAGCAATATTCAGGATTTAATACAAACTGCATTGAAGAATCATGTCCAATGCATTCATTTTTCCTCGTTACGAATCATTGTCATTTTCGTTCATTTTATCTTCTCTTCCTTTTCACTAAAAGTACTTTTGGTACTACATAACCTTTCCCGGATACTCTGAGTCTGTCTCATTGGGACCCATTGCTACTCATATCAGATTTCTGAGATTCAATTGAGCACCAGACAAATAGAAATAGATCAACTTGGCTTATTGTGCGGAACAAAAGGTCCTATATTCTATGGGCAAAAGATTTTGTTGTTTCATGATACTTTTCTGCATTGTAATATTTTGGTCACATACTATCCATCAGTTATTGTAAATATATCTAAGTAATATAATCTATCAATGCAATAAGTATATTGATTATTACCAGTGTCAAAGGGAAATTTCCTATCAGGTATAGGTTACTCATTTAAAGTACTGGAATCAATTTCTATCAAAATTTGTTATGAAATAATATAGTTAGTATTGGCACCTGCAAAAGGAAAGTCTTTATTCCAATAACATTTTATATTTCCAGCAAAGTAATGAAAGACATTACTAAACCTAAGTAATAATGCTATTTTTCTCCTCACTTTTGGTTTAGTCATGATAAATATCTTTTGAAGGTAATGATAGTAAAGGATATTTGCAAAACTTAAATGAAGGATGCATTCATAAATAATCTCCTCTCAATAACGAGAGATATATATCATCACAAAATAACTTCCGTCCTTAATGAAAAAAGGGTAAAAATATAAGATCGTGAGAGAGAGAGAGAGAGAGAGAGAGAGAGAGAGAGAGAGAGAGAGAGAGAGAGAGAGAGAGAGAGAGAGAGAGAGCGCCCAAACAAAGCGATTCAGACACGTCTTTTTCTTCTTCTTCTCCTTCTTCTTCTTCTCCTTCTTCTTGTTCCAAGGGAATAACGTTTTAATGCAGCAAATCTTTAACAGTTTCTGAACTACAGAACACCATTTCATCTCGGCAAGTGACAAAAGGAAAGCGTTTTTGGGGGGATAAACTTCTGCCCTAGAAAATAATGTACACGTCTAAGTGCCAGACGTCGTGCATAACAGAAATGGTAGAAGGAAACACTAAGCTGAGTTCAGAGACAGCACAAGGTTATGAAATGGGACTTCTTTATGTTGAAAGGCTGGAAGGGGGAAGAGGAGATGACGCAAAAGGGATCGGTTGTTCTTTCAGTTTCCGATTTTTCTTTAAATAAAGACCTTCGTTTTTGTCTAATATTTTTTAATGATGACACTTATATCGAATTTTTCTGATTTTCATCATAGGAAATCTATTGTTTTTGTTGTACACACACACACACACACACACACACACACACACACACACACATATATATATATATATATATATATATATATATATATTATTATTTATTACTTGCTAGGCTACAACCCTAGTTAGAAAAGCATGATGCTATAAGCCCATTTGCTCCAACAGGGAAAATAGCTATGTGAGGAAAGGGAACAAGAAAAAATTAATTTTAAGACGAGCACCAACATTAAAATAAATATCACTTTATAAACTATAAAAACTTTAAAAAACAAGAGGAAGAGATATAAGATATCAGATAGAAAAGTGTGCCCGAGTGCACCCTCAAGCAAGAGAACTCTAACCCAAGACAGTGGAAGACCATGGTACAGAGGCTATGGCACTACCCAAGATTAGAGAACAATGGTTTTAATTTTGGAGTGTCCTTTTCCTAGAAGAACTGCTTACCATAGCTAAAGAGTCTCTTCTACCCTTACAGAGAGGAAAGTGGCCACTGAACAGTTACAGTGCAGTAAGAAGAATTGTTTGGTAATCTCAGTGTTGTCACGTGTATGAGGACAGAAGAGAATACGTAAAGAATAGGCCAGACTATTCGGTGTGTGAGTGTATAGGAAAAAGGAAAATGAACCGTAACCAGAGAGAAGGCTCCAATGTAGTACTATCTGGCCAGTCAAAAGACCCCATAACTCTTTAGTGGTAGTATCTCAACGGGTGGCTGGTGCCCTGGCCAACCTACAACCTAAAATATTGTGGCATATGTACTGATGGTGCACCGTCGTTGATAGGGAAGTACAAAGGCTTCATCACCAGACCACTGAAAGAAAATCCATCTATAATTACAAATCACTGCTTCCTACACATTGCATACTGACATAAGGTGGTTATCAAGGGGTCGTGTACTGAACCGCATTCTTGAACTCAAAGAAGAATTAAAAACCTTTTTCCAAGAGGAGAGACATGATATATTCATAAAGCTGCTTGAAAATTCTACTTGGTGTTTGAAGCTGTCATATTTGGCAGATATTTTCATGAATCTGAATGAACTAAATCTCTCAATGCAGGGGACTTGAGGGAATTGTAACACCAACAAGATGAAAGGTTTCCAGAGAAAGTTAAAATCATGGAAGTCAGCTGTTCAGAAAGACAATGTGTCAAACTTCCCTTCTCTTCAACAAACAGGATATAAAGGTCTGGGAACTGTAAAAAAATCTTATTCTTAAACACTTGGAACAACTAAGAGAAGCAGTTGATAAGTATTTTCCATCGCTTTCTACAGAGAAACTCGATTGGATTGCATCACCCTTCAAACTGGCTGACATGGCTGAAGAACTGAATTTCACGGCAATAGAACGTGACGAATTTCTTGATATGTCTGCTCATTCAACACTGTAAGTCAAATTTGAGAAGAGTGACGTCATACTGGCAGCTTTTTGGCATGGAACATTGGGGGAATATCCTAATCTGGCTAAGAAAGCTATTTCTCTACTTTTGCCTTTCTCCATATATATATATATATATATATATATATATATATATATATATATATATATATATATATATATATATATATATATATATATATATATAAAATAAAAATGCAGCTGTTTCTAGTCCATTGCAGGAAAAAGCCCTCAGACATGGCCCTAGCCATGTTTGGGGCTTGGCCAGTTTTCATCCCTATGCTGGCCACTACTTATTGGTGATGCTGGGAGATTTTTGTCTGATCGCTCACAGCAAACCCACCAAGAATGGGTGGCCTTAACTAGCACAGCTTTGCTGATTACGGCGATGCATAACCCATTTCCCCAAGAATTTTGACATTAGGTTCCAGACTGAGAGGTTTCGATAAAACCAGTTTCATTTAATAGATTATTGAGAGCATTCCGATCTTCTTATGTCAAGGGCCATGCTTATATTGCTCTCATTATGGATAGCAGCTTCTTCCTCAGAAGAAATTTTAGGAAATATCCATAACTTTTTCAACCTCTGCAATAACACTAACGTGAATATATAGAGGAACTGTTGCAACATAAACATAATTTATTTGAATATCTTTTACTTGGGAGGGATCAAGTTATGGTCTCGGGTGAAACCAGGAAATCCCATCTCTTTCTGAATGTCTGTTTTATTACATATATGCTTATATAGAGGAAGTTTAGGGTTTTCCAGTTTTCCACTAAACTGAAGATGAATTCTATTTACAGGTATCAAACTGATTTCAGGTATAAGTAAATAAATAATACACACACACACACACGTAAATATACAGTATACAGCATCTTATCTTTGGTTTGTACATGCGACCTTCTCCCTCCCCCAAGCCCTTATCTGTCTATTCCTTCCAGGTTCCAAGATAAAAATCACGCTGCATATTTGGGTCTAGATTTTAGCCCTCATTAATGTTTTTAAATTAATGTCTTTACATTATATATATTGATAACAACCATAAAAATCTTAATTATCATAATAACATTATTGACTAATTGGAAAAGATCCTGACGGGCAATAAAATAGATTAATTGAATTTCTTTTATCACAGTGCTTGATCTGAAATTTGATTCTTTTTTAGTTCGCTTTTAATCAAGAAAACCAAAAACCTCCCTCCATGAAAATTGTGTACATCTTTCTTTCTTCTTCCTTTGAGCAAACCATTAGTCACGAAATGTCCTTTTCCCGTCTGTGCCTTAGACATAATCAGGATTTTAAGGATCTCTGTCCCCGATAGACTTTGAACAAACCCTCCAGTCCTAAGGCTAAATACAAGATGCGGCTTCACCTGAGGGTTCCCACCTCTCGAGGGTTATTAGTCGAAAGCAAGATGCAACCTTGGGTCAGGCGAGGTCTGGAAGCCAACAGAGTAAGAGACAAAGAGTCTACTCTTATGGGAAGACTCCTGGAATAGGTCATCCAGCGTCCATGTGGACCTCAGGTCTAAAGGAATGGAAGACCGGCAGGATCTGGCCCTGAAGTAAAGGATAGAAGGAAAACCACAGGAATCAGAGAACTCAGACTGGGAGAGAATTCCTCAAAAGGATGAAATCCAGAAATGCATGGACATTGCATAAATGAATAGAGATGAGTGTATGCATATATGTATAAACCTCTTCTATACATCTTTCTGTAGTCACTACGATATAAAATGTCTGATTCTGAAAAGATGACTCAATGCAGATTCCCACTGAATAATTATGCATCTGGTACGTGGAGTGTCACAGAGAAATTTGCATAAGAACAGATCATCTGTTATGTGTGATATTGTCAATAGAGGATTGAGAAATATCATTAACTAGATGACCCGATAGTATAATATATGCTCATATGTACTGTATATATGTGTTTGTGTAAATAACTTTAAAGTTATTGCAAGTCCGAACAAAAAGATGGAAAAGAATAGAAGAAGAAGAGTGAGTGGGTCACAATTACGAAGGACAATATAGATCCTCTTTTGAATAACTGCTTTATCAAGTCAACTTAATATATGAGAGAGAGAGAGAGAGAGAGAGAGAGAGAGAGAGAGAGAGAGAGAGATTCAGAATAAATGTACATTTAGGATATTCAGTGATTTACGAGCGAAATTGCTTTTACTTAACTTTTCTCTCTCTCTCTCTCTCTCTCTCTCTCTCTCTCTCTCTCTCTCTCTCTCTCTCTCTCTCTCTCTCTCTCTCTCTCTCTCTCTCAAACTTGATTTAACGACAAATTCTTAATTTTTTTTCCTTTATACCTCGAGTCCTTCCACCCGGTGTGTCATCATCAGGAACTGCAAATACCAAATTCTCTCTTTCCCATTTCCCTCATGAATTCGATTTTTGTCTCTCGTTTTGTGGAGGTTCGGTTCTTGCATAATCAAGTCTAGTCTTCAATGCAAAGTTTATTGCATCCTGCAAAGCTTAACAATGGTTCCAGAGATTGATTCTCCCATTTGGCTTGCTTATGAACTTCCATTAACCAGCATCATCAGGAATTTCTTTCTTTATTTCCTTTATTCAACGTCCCATTTATCTCTTCTTTGCTTAACCGACTCCATAAACTTCCTCTATATATGCAAATATGTAATAAAGCAGATATTCAGAAAGAGATAGGACCTCCTGGTTCCGCCCGACACTATGATTTGATCCCTCCTAAGTAAATATTACTCAGAGAAATTGCATGTGCTACTCATGAGTGTCTTTCAAACCTTTAATTAAAAACAAGTTTTCCTCGTGAAGGAATTAATCGTTGTCCCATCCGACAGCATTTAAGGAGAAATCTTCCACAGGAAGAGTTACTCAAACCAAGGGCGTCACCTCATCAGTCGTCTCAAAAGGCCTTTGGATAGGAATGTCCAGCTGAATATTCCAGAGCCAAAGTCCCTTTAGGATCCTTTCAAGAATTTTCCAGTGCCCTGGAAAGATTTGTTTCCTTTTAACAATTCGGAGGATCTACTTTGAACATGATTCTTATATTTCAGGGAACAATTTTTGGATTCAGAACCAAAGAACAATATTTAATGAAACAAAATAAATCCTCATCATTAAAGATTGAATAGCTAGGAGTGTCTTTATATCTAATAATACCTTCATTATGGATGAATACCAGATCATATATTGATAGATTAACTTAAAACAAATCTTATAGAGAGAGAGAGAGAGAGGAGAGAGAGAGAGAGAGAGAGAGAGAGAGAGAGAGAGAGAGAGAGAGAGAGGGGTGTACTAAGCTCTGAATGTGTTGCATGTAAAGTATTTTCTTGCATGTATTCAACGAGGAAGAAGATTTCCTGATTGAACAATTCTGTTTTTCCATCTGAAATCAGCGAGCAGAAAGAAGGAAAACATTTAAACTAAAATAACTCGAAAACAAATCATTTAAGTGGAAGAGATGATGGTACAGTTGGATACTCTGCATATGAGTTTTGAGGGTCGTAGAGAACTTAAGGCTCAATCTTTTTGCACAAAGAATTTAGTACACAAAATTAACTAGAAATCCTGAGGGAAAAATGGACTGAGACTTGCACTATTGTTCAGTTGGAATAAATTCGGTCTGGTGAATTTAAGTGTCATCAAATAAAATAATTCTTTTTGTGCGAAATCTAAAGGAGATGGTATTGATTATAACTCGTGGAGCTTTGTTGAGAAATGAGAGAATTGATATAATTGCATTAAAAAAATAGACACGGAGAATAAAAAAAGAATCAAAAGACTGTAAATGAAACATGTTAACTATTTCCATCTGATATTTCCCTCTCTGAAATCTAGTAATCATTGATACGGTTGATGTTACAGTAGAATCTGTCCTCTTCTCGAAACATCCTTTGATACAAGACCAATAAGAAATTGTTTGTCTAATCTAGTTTCAGTGTGAGAACAAATACCTATTCAATCTGTTCAGTATGAAAAAAGCCTTGTGAGGAAAGTAATCTCTTTATTCTTCAGCAATAAATAGGTTGTTATTAGAATCGAAATCCATTTTGTCTACCGTTATGCGATCCTCTTGTTAAAAGAAAGTCTTCGAGTTTAATCTGACGTTATTCTGTACATCCGTCATAGACAATACTCATGTTTATGTAGCTAAGGGAGAGAGAGATAGATCGCTTGAACTGTGGACAGTGCAGCAACAGAATCCTTTTTACGACCGATTTTTTCCCTGAGATTTGCATAACATTCTTTTCCCCCAGAGGAACTTATTATCGCCGTTCCTTTGCCATCAAAGAGAAACACACACCAAGCCAATGTGCAATTCCTTCCTCGCCTTCGTTCAATATCAATCTTCTAGTACAGGGAGAGTTATAAACAAGAAATGAAGTGTATTTTGGTATATGGAACAGCATATTCAATCTAAACACTTTCCTCTGGGATGGATAACCATGGCTTCTTATTAACGCGTCCCTGATTTATGCACGATATCTCTCGGGGTATTCGCTCCGGAGGGTTAGAACTCCGTCATACCTCTAAGGTAAAATTTCTCTGGTATATCACTCGCAACAAAAATCCCAAGTTGAAAGCTGCCATTGAGGAACTTCCATCAGGACGACCAAAAAATAGATTTTTCCTATGTCAAAACCCGTTTCTTTGTAAAAAAAAAAAAAAATTATATCCTTGGAATGTGATGATAACATTGCCATGTCATATAACACTGTCTTGACCAGTGTACCAGATATTCTCTCTCTCTCTCTCTCTCTCTCTCTCTCTCTCTCTCTCTCTCTCTCTCCTCTCTCTCTCTCTCTCTCTCTCTCTCTACGCATGATGACACTTCCTTCCTTCGGCTCTTTAACCGTCTTGAGAAATTCCTGGCGATTTATTTATATATCCTGGAAAATAAAGAATATTCTGGTGATGATTTGGTGATATAAAACCAAAGGTGTCTTCATAATCTGACATTGTTTTTTAACTTAACATTTTCCCAGTTTTAAAATGACTTATCTATTGCTTGTGCGGTTTCACATTGTCCACTTTTTGTTGAAATAATTATGGTAATCTACAAAGGTTTTAAAAGGATGGGAGAAAATGCTTTTAGTGGTAAATCAAGAGAGAGAGAGAGAGAGAGAGAGAGAGAGAGAGAGGAGAGAGAGAGAGAGAGAGAGAGAGAGATTTCCTCTCAATGAGCTCTGTTCTTCAAGTCTTAGGCAGAGTGAGATGAATGTTGTCCGAAAAATAAGACTACTGTGCATTTATGCAATAATTTGAAATGATTTTTTCTGCACAGAATTTCCATTGGAGTCATTATTAAACATAACAAGAAATAGAATATCTACCACACAGGTTGTAGGTAAGTCATCTGCAGACTTACGACAGTTGCAAGACATTCTTTCTCCAGAGAAGAGAGAGAGAGAGAGAGAGAGAGAGAGAGAGAGAGAGAGAGAGAGAGAGAGAGAGAGAGAGAGAGAGTCCAAAACTAGCACATAAACGTCCAAATTATCCTTACTTAACATGACATAATTGTTCAGCAGATTTCAACCCAGGAATTAGTTGAAAATAACTTTCAATTACTTGAGAATGGAAATTAATGCAGCCGAGTCCTCTTAATGGAAAGTCAAGTAAGAGACTCCTCCACATACTAGTTGATCGAGTCTCTCCTGCCAATCTTCGGTGTCTTACGACACACTAAGATGAGCGATTTAAGGTAAATTAAATTGCAGTTTTCTTT
>NC_090749.1:25725209-25745209 GCF_036898095.1 Palaemon carinicauda | reverse complement strand
GTTCATATCTATATATGGTCAGTCTCTAGGGCATTCTCCTGCTCGATAGTGTAATATCACTGTCCCATGCCTTTGCCATTCATGGACAGCCTTTAAACCCTTTAAACCTCCCCCCCCCCATTCTATTCTTAAAAATTTCATCCAACCTCAACATTCAGCCCCATAACATTTCACCTCAATATCATTCTGTCATTCAAAATGACTTCTTGCTTTATTGATTTAACTCCATCGAAAAATAAAATAAAAGAGAAAATGAGCTTTGATGTCAACCTAGTCATTAAACCGAACGTAACAAATGAATATCTGATAATTATTGTTACAGAGAAAATCTCCCTTTTAGTTGCCAACGGTCTCTGGGCCATAGATATACGTGGGCCAACAGCGTCACTTTGTCCATTTTCATGATCACTGGAATAGGCATGTAAGTGAGGATCCCCAGAGGGAATGTCTGTCCAATTCCTAGAAACGATTAACACCATCGTTGAGTCGTTCTCTCAACTGACTTTTATATAAAAATGATTTGTCACTTTGATCTGACATATAACGGGAATATCTTTCCATAATTTACTTAAATGATATTCTATTTACTTGGTTATTCTACCATCCTGTATTCCATCTCAAAATTTATAATGATTTTTTTTATGTGTCATCTAATTTTACTCTATCAGAAGAAGTAACTCTTTTTTTTTTTTTTTTTTTTTTTTTTTTTGGAATTTTACAGTTTGAAGCATCCTTTTGCAAAGGAAAGCTGAGGATTTTTAAGTATTATTCAACATTAAAGAGAAGTTATTTTAGATTAGATATTATAATAACAACCAATAAGATAGGATAAATGAGAGAGGAAATAACAGAACAATAAATGCATTTTCACAGGTGAGGCCTTCTGTTTTTATATCTGACATTTGATTAACTGTTAACATTATTTCTTGATTTTAGAGACTTATATCGAATCGAATCTTATTAATTGCAACGGTAATGACATCATTAATTGGATGGGAGTAAGTGAAACTACATTCTTTTTAGCAACAGAACATTCATTGGGACGATAATGAGATGATATCCGATAAGCTAATAAAGATAATGTTTTTAAATACTTCCTCAATATCATAGGTCCTTTTAATTCATGTTATATATATATATATATATATATATATGTTTGATCCCAATGTTTTCCAATTGTTAAGAGAAAGGTGGTTAGCATACCATTGGGTAAGACCTGCTACATCAAATACCCATTTTGATATGCATAATTGAATATAAAAATATCAATTAACAACATTACATAAAAAGGAAAACAATATCAATGTGTGTGATCATATCATCTCTATAAATATTGCATATCAAATATTCACGCGGACTAATGGAACTAATTAATGTAGCCAATCTAGATCAATCAGTTCCAGGCCCTTATGCAACCAATCAATGTAACAGCCACTAAGATCTCTGGAAACTGGAATGCTTCCCAAAGCTCTCCTAAAATTCCTAGTTTCCAGGAAATATCCTGGATAGACTCACGATGATTTCTGGTCTTCAATCACACCTAGAATTCTTGGGATAATTTCTCAGTCAATCTTTCCTTAGTCAAAGGAAGACTTCAGTGTCTTCAGAACTCTAGAACTTGATGCGAAGAAGAAGGAAAAGAAGAAGAAGAAGAAGAAGAAGAAGAAGAAGAAGAAGAAGTGTTTATCTGTCTCCTTTAACCAGACTTCATTGCTCGTTAAAGATAAACAGGAATGAATTAATGACAGTGTTTTATATCATAGAATCTCAATTGCCAGAATCATCCACCGCATAACATGAAAGAAATATGACAACAGAAATTCTACAGTTCTAGTTACTATCGGATTAATTTAATGTAATCAAAAAATATGATCTCTTATTATTTAAATGAAAATAACGTCTTCCATGAAAGATATTACATTGAAATTAAGGATCCAATCAGAGCATGAGGGAAATGACCTCAATATAAAACTTCCACGTCTCTCTCTCTCTATCTCTCTCTCTCTCTCTCTCTCTCTCTCTCTCTCTCTCTCTGTAGCACGCACACACACATGTGGTCTATTACAAATGTGTTTGATTCCAGGTAGACGCATTAATTAACTCATTAACTCGCTGGATGTTACGAAAAAAGAATGGCAAAACTTGTTTTCGCCAACGCCTAGATTCGAGAAAACCTAATCTTGTTATGGTGAGTGAATTTTTGATAATTTTCTCAAGGGAAGAGAGGCTCCTGTTTTCAACAAGACAGATAAACCTCAAATCACAGTCTCTCTCTCTCTCACTCTCTCTCTCTCTCTCTCTCTCTCTCTCTCTCTCTCTCTCTCTCTACTAGAATAACAGGACAGAGAGAGGAGGTTACCCCTTCAAAAAACAAAGTAAAACTTACAGCTGCATTAGTAGAAACGTTTTAAAAAGTCTCGAGGCAGAGGAGATATAAGTAGTTTAGTTCCCAAAACAGTTGAACATAAAAGAAACCGAACTAAGATGGCAAAATGCATAGGAAAAAAAAGGGTAAAGATTTATTTGTGGTTTTTAAAATGTCTGTAACACTTCCCATATAAATCAGATAAATCCTTTAAAAAAATTATCAAATTGTAGATTTTCCGGTTTCATTGTATATTATTACATCTCAATGTATCCTAGTATTCCAACTACTTTTTCTTATAGGAAAAATTACGCTCCCTTCGAAAATAACACTCGTTCCCGTCGCAAATGAATAGTTACAGAAATATATATACATATATATCCGCCGAGAATGGGGGACCCCCAGTGGGAACTCGGGGTTTTGGGTGGGGAAAACATACTGGGGAATTGATATATAACCGTAATTCAGTCCTTTTCTTCTCTATACATTTCTTTCTGGTATTTATTATAACCGTAGGAAAAGACAAATCAGTATACCTGGATATATTTGGGAGGAGCCGTTTCAAAGGTTATTTCTTGTAGTAATACAGTAACCAGTGCTGCCAACACCTGATGTAGATTAAATGTTAGCATTCCATACCTGATGTAGATCAAATGTTAGCGTTTCATGCTAATATTAGCACCCATTTGTTCGTTTGTTCGTTCGCCCCACCTTCCGTCCTTCGTTTCTCTCCATTATTACTCTTTTTATTACCGTATTATTTTCTCATTTTATATTCCCATTCAATATAATTTATCATACATTCCATTTTACCTTCCTATATTGGGTTTATTTGTTTTGTTATTTCCTTTCCCATTTGTACATACGTTCGTTTCATCAGTTTCCGATCTGCGCATATATCCCCCCCCCCCCTGCGCAGGATTTTCCACTCCCCCTTTTACTCTTTTTATTAGTGTTATTTTCTCATTTTTTATTCCCATTCAATATTATTTATCATTCATTCCATTTTACCTTCCTATATTGGTTTTATTTGTTGGGTTATTTCTTTATCCCTTCCCGGTTTCACATAAATACTTACCCTGGACTAGTCTTTTTTATCCAGTTAATTCTCGGTATGATCTCCTCATTTTATATTCCCATTCACTATTATTTAACGTTCATTCCATTTTATCTTCCTATATTGTTTGTATTTATTTTTGTTGGTTAGTTCCTTTTCTCTCCTCTGTGTCTTATAAAACTTTTCTTTCGTCTAGTTTCCGTATTTAGTTCATTCATGTTTTCTCTTTTGTTCGTTGTTTTTCCCTTAACCAATCATCACTCTAGGCCTATTCAGATATCTCCCTACTTCCCCCTTCCTTTATCTCTGTATGCGCTGTTTTCCGACCCATTGTTCCCCTGTCTTTCCCGTTTTAACCTTTGACCTAGTTACTCGTCCTTCGTTACTAGTGCGTTTTTTTTCGCATATTTTGAGATGGAACATATTATAGAAACTTGTACTGGTTGCAGCATTCCGTATCTAAAAGCAGTGGCTCAATTCCATGGTGATTTTGGTGATAATTCAGGTTATGTTGATCATTTTCTTAAATCTCACAATGTTATTCCTCAACGTTTAAACTGCCCCAAGTGTCGTGCGCTTTTATCTTATAGGGTAGACATTCACGGGTTTTATTGCTCTACTGTAACCACCATCCGTAAAACTAAGAAGAAACGTCGCTGTGGGTATACTTTTGGACCAAAGTCGGCTACCCCCATGGAAGATAATATTATGTGCGAACCAGTTTTTGCATAAACATTCGGACCATGAGACCCTCATGGATGGTATAGACATATCTTCAAAGACTAGTGTGGATTGGAGAAGTTTCTGTTCGGAGGTTACCGAATACTTCTTCGATAACCAAGAGGCGATTGGTGGTGATGGAGTTACTGTTGAAATAGACGAAACCCATTTTGGTAAATGTAAATACAACCGTGGTAGACCGTTAAGTGCCATATGGGTCTTTGGGGGTATTGAATGTGTGACCAAGAAATTTTTCATTATCCCTTTAGTTCCCCCCCTTTCTACTAAACGAGATTCTGCTACTCTAATTCCCCTCATCCAGAAGTATATTAAACGTGGTAGTATTATTATGAGTGATAAGTGGGCTGCATACAACTCTTTATCGGAAATTGGTTACGTTCATAAGTCGATTAATCATTCGGAGAATTTCGTTGATCCCCTAGACCCAACCATCCATACTCAAAATATAGAACGTCTCTGGAGAGAAGTGAAGGAGTGGGTTCAGAGGCCTGGAATCAAGACTGAACATTTCAAGCAATATTTTTCCTGGTTCTTTTTCACCCACTACTATCCTCGTCATACGTTGCTGCACCACTTTTTCATTACTGCCAGTCGCCTCTACCCTCCTTTACAACATCAGACAATCGACCCCCCCTACCCTCAAGATCCCGATGACCCCAACCATCCACATCCCAGTCATAAAAGTTAATCCGTCAGTCTCTTCCTTCCAAGTCCAGCAAGTTTCGACGTTTCCTTCATAAAAGTAAGTCATTCCTCAATAGTCATTATTCGTGTTTTGTGACCGGGGTACTTCTAGGCAAGGTTAGGTGGGTTTGTTAGGTTCTGTGGCCTTTCTGTACTTTTTATATATTTCGTACCACTTATATGGAGAAATTATTGAATATATCTGAGGAGATATTTAGCAGTTCTAGCTCTAGTAATGCCATCGTGTCGTTGGTAGTTCTGTGTACCATTCGTCTCCGTTGGTAGTACTGTGTATCAAGGTAAGTCATTCCCCCATTCTTATTATATGTGTTTTGTGACCGGTTAGGTGGGTTTGTTAGGTTCTGTGGCCTTTTGGTACTCTTTATTTGTTGTGTAATAGTTTTATGGAAGTATTATTTAGTTTACGTATGGAAAAATTTATTTCTACCTCTAGTAATGACATCGTGCCGTTGGTAACACTGTGTACCATTCGTCATCGTTGGTAGTTCTGTCAACCATTGGTAACGTTTCTAATGTTATCGTCCCCGACATCTGTTGTTTATATATTTTAACTCAGTATATATGTCCACAGTGTTAATATTTATATGGTTCATTTGTATTGTATTTCATTGTGTGATTTCGTACATGAAATATATGATTTCCTATAGTAGATATCGTGATTTAACTGGTTTTCTCATTCATTTCATCCGTAATAACATCAACCAATTCGTCAACTTATAACTAACCGAATTGGTTGATCTGTTTGTTTGCGATTGAAATGGTCATCAAAATCGGTTAAATCTCGTTATTTGCTATAGGAAATCATATATTTCTTGTGCGTAGTCACACGATGTAATAATATACAAAATTACCGATTTTCCTGTAGTTTTGTAAGATATTTCACCATCCGTTTTAATAATTCTATCGAATTTCAATGTTTATTATTGTAGATGGAGTTGATTGATGTGTTTGATCAACTATTGCCTCTCACCGATGTATGTACAAACAAACAAAGAAATCGCTCCATTGTTTTCAATGTGGACTGACCGAGCGTCATATTAAAACTGTCATTTCGACAGTCTTTTAAAGGAGCAAAATACTTTTATATTTGAGTTCTCTTTTCTAATTGCTACATTAAAAGTACAACTAACATTTGTTTTATAAAACTTCAAATCGATATGGTCTGGGCATACTATATATACAGCATTTGTTATTCTATAATATAAAGAAAACATTTGCCTCTAAAATGGCAAATTGGCACCTGAAATGATTTATCGATACAATTCCCATGAAATTGTTATTTGAAGAACTTCCATTAAAGCAAAGATCTATGTTAATGTACCTCATTTAATGTATCACTTTTATCACTATAATAACTCTGCAATGTCTATAATTCAGTTATTGAATGAACAACAATCCACTCATCATGGCTTCGATCTCTCTCTCTCTCTCTCTCTCTCTCTCTCTCTCTCTCTCCTTACTCTGTATGCTGACATAGACTTGGCTGAGTAACACAAACACACTTACTTACTCAGCGGTGATACTAATACTTTCGGAAACTCATTTAGTTTCCTCACTAAATTTATTTATATTTTATTATTGCAGTATACATGAAAAACAAGAGAGAGAGAGAGAGAGAGAGAGAGAGAGAGAGAGAGAGAGAGAGAGAGAGAGAGAGAGAGAGAGAGAGAGATTATTTCATTTACGATATGCTGCATATTTAACAAATATAAGTTATCCTTGAGCGATACCAAAACAGTTGACTAACTAACCTTCAGATAACTTTCAAACGTCCTTTCAAGCTTCAATAACTAAAGACATTAAGTTGTTGCTTTGCATCTACCTGACGTTTAGTTCCTACAATCAATGTTCAAGTAGACGTTTTATCACGTTTCATGTTACTCATCCAAAGATGATATATTTATCGTTTTATAATGAGTAATGAATAATCTTCCCAGGGGTCCACTGTCATGGGTAGATAGAATAATATAGAAAAGAATGTTAAAACACGTGATTTTTCTACTCTTAGAGAAGCAGAGAGAGAGAGAGAGAAGGTCCCGCTAGTGTTTATTGAAGCTGTCACCGTCAAGATATTTATTATGTGCCTAGGCCGGCGGTCATTAGGCATAACGATCCCCTGTCTGAAGACCAAGGAGTCAACGTTATGGAAAGAACCATAGAACAAGAAGAACAGTGTTTGTCGCCGAAGAATATACATTAGCTGAAGGTAAACAGACGCCCCGCTTCAATTATAGGGCGATATGGATTTTGATTACACCAGCAGAGCGTTAGTCTAGGTGTTATCAGCGGCATGGTTTTAAGGAACACCAATGAGGATGAAGAAACGAGAAAATTTCCTTATATGGAACTGTCCATAGTTAACCCCTCCCATACAGGGATATATAAACTTCCACACGAACGAGAGAAAGCAGAGTAAGAACAAGAAAGAGAGAGAGAGAGAGAGAGGGAGAACAATGTCAGGGAAGAAGAGAAGACGTAAGGACCAGAATGCAGACGTAACCAGCTTTGTCCGAGATGTCAGAACGAGTTGCCCCCCGCCCTCATTACCGACCACGAAACGCCTGGACCTGAAATATCTACGTTCCTGTCAACCGTCGAGAGCTGCTGTGAAGAGTAGTATTTTTTTGTATTATCTATCTACTATCTTGACTGTTCCCCTATTTGCTGGAGTGTAGTTTAATCAAATGATTTTCTTTGTTTAGTTCAGTGCTTCCTAAGTACTCAATCAAGAAACATTTACCTTTGACTAGTTGTGAATAAAATCATGTTTTCTTTTGCGAGTTTTCTTTCTATATTTCCTTTTGTTTGATTGCTTATGGTAGTTGAAAAGTCTCCATTTCATTAATCAATTCAACAGAACCTGGTTTGATCGCCACGAGGATCATAACATCCACCTTCAGTAAATCCTTGGAAGAGAATAATGCTGACCTTGTTTACATCAATCAAAATGAGGTTACTTCCAAGTACTATGTCATTGCAAAATAACTTCATTATGTGAAGCAATTATTGCTAATTATTCTAATTCCATGTTGGTCTTGTATTGTTTCATTTGATCCTTATCTGTTTTTGTCTTAAAAGAATGAGATGAAATTAAATGGGATTAATCCTAGTTTTACATCAGCAACTTTCATAAACTCCAAATGTAAAAATCATCCGCAAGATTAGAATGGTATTTTTATCCTGGTAAAGTAATTACAGAAACCCTAGTGAAGGGACAGAGAGAGAGAGAGAGAGAGAGAGAGAGAGAGAGAGAGAGAGAGAGAGAGAGAGAGAGACTAGTTGAAACATATCATATCGTATCACGACAGTATAGGTGTTATCCCCGTTTCTGAAAGGAAATTGAATCTAATCTCCTCAGACACTGAGATCATGTCAGAATGACGTTCCATTACTTGGGGCTATTGTGATTGACGACTGGGAAGACTACAATCATCGGATCTAATTCGATCATGAGAGCCCTTAGGATTGGAAGAGCAATATAGATCAGTGCCATCGATATCCTCTGATAACAAATAGAAAATCTTTTTAAATTTGTCGTTAATGCAAAGATAGTAATAGTTATTAACATCCTTTCGAATTACGTTCCTGTTCTAAAATGCCTTGAGTTTTTCAACCTTTTTATTTATTGGTTTTCACATCACTCAAACGTTTTATAGAACCAAACTTTTCAAGTATGCACACATATGCTCATAAATTAGGCATAGTTGTTGAGAGAGAGAGAGAGAGAGAGAGAGAGAGAGAGAGAGAGAGAGAGAGAGAGAGAGACTCAGTAATGAGATTGCAAGTTCACTTTGTCGAAGATTCTGATGATGTCGATATGACCAAATCAATGTTTAGGATTTAATACAAACTGCACCTAAGACTCATCTTCTCTTCATTCATATTTCCTTGTTACGAATAGTTGTCATTTTCGGTCATTTTCTCTTTTCCAATTCACTTAAAGGACTTTTGGTACTGAACCTTTTCCTGATAATCTGGGTCTGTCTCGTTGTTTCCCATAATCACTCAGATCAGATTTCTGAGATTTTCCTGAGCCCCACGAATGCAAATATAAATATCTCTTGGCTTATTGTGAGGAATCCAAAGGTCCAATATCATGAACATAAACAACCCAACTTCAATGATGAATTCTGTGGACAAAAGCATTTATTATAATTTTTCGTGCTCTGTAATATTTTGCTCACATACTATTCATCAATCAATGTAATGAAATCTAAAAAATAATTTATCCATGCGATACATATATTGATTATCACCAACATCGAATTGAGAATTCAAATAATTTTATGTACTGAAATCAATTTCTATCATAATATATAATGAAATAAATATAGTCGGTATGAACACCTGCAAAATGAAAGTCTTGTACCAACCATGTGTCACACGATCGTACAGAGTAACGACATTTCATTTTGTGTATATATTATGCTTGTATCTTCGCTCTCCCCTAGCACCGATAAGGACCTGAAATAACATGTCTGTTTTTCTAACAGTTAATTGTTAACCGGTGCAGTATTGGTTGAACATGAAATTTCCTGTTATGTCTTTTTTGCCTTTATTGCATGGAGTTTATGCATATATAAACGGATGTTTATATATCTACTAATGGAGAACTTAGCCACTTTAAAACTCCCCAATGGAGTGGAAATTTTCATATATGCCGATGATATATGCATAGTATGTCCAAATAAAGCTCATGCAAGAAATATCACTCAAAAAGCACCTCATATGATCCAAGCCAAGTGCAATGATCTTGGCCTAAAGATCAACACCAACAAAACAAAAGCAATGGCTATAAAACACTCGCAAAACCATCAGGACTTCACACTGAGAGGTGAGGACATCCAATGGGTGAGTAAATTCATGTACCTTTGGGTAATCATTAGCAAAACCCTATCACCAGCCAATGAAGTAATCTACTTCAGAGAGAAGCCAAAAATTCGTCTATCAGCCATGAAATGAATGACCTCCCTTATTTAAGGAGTATCAAATAACCTAAGACTTTTTTATCTACAAGCAATTCAATCCCATATCGATTATGCAGCACCCCCACTCACTACATTGACTGACACTCAAAAAGCATCATTAGAAGTAATCCAAAACAATACCATGAGACTCATTAGTGGCTCTCCAATGTGGACAAGACTCTGCTTACTTAGAGCAGAAACCAACCTAATTCCCCTGTCAGCCACGATTGACATTAGGAATAGCAGCATTATATTCAAGTCAATCATCGCAGACAGAAAAAGCCCACTCAACAATAAAATAAAAAGGCTTTTACCTCTGGCTGAAGAACTGGATCTGCCAAATTCCCGTACAAAGAAACTACTGGATACAATCAGAAGGCACATGCAAAATGAGGCTCACAAAACCAAGGGACAACAAAAGCATGATGGATACATCCCTCCTGCTCCTTGGGCTCGTAATCCTATCAAATACAACTTCACTATCCTACCAGCAGCAAGCAAGGCTCTCTGCACGCTAGAACAACTTACTGTAGCTGCAAAAAATGCAATCAGGAACACACCTGCGCCTCCCACCTATCATACGGATGGATCAGTAGACAGTGCAATCTCTGCAGCTGCTGCTGCAGTTATCTCTACATCAGGATATAAAGAAAACTGGACACTTTCCAACAATGCCTCCACACTGCAAACTGAACTAGTGGCCATTGCAAAAGCTCTAGAACGCTCTTCTAACCAACAAGACGGGAACACAACGATCCATACAGATTCCAGAGGAGCCATTCTGGCCCTCAGCAACAAGGATCCTACAGAGAATGTTTACCTCATCACTGCAATTCAATTCTTAGCCTTGCTCCACCAAAGAAACAATAGGCAAGTTACCTTGAATTGGATTCCAAGCCATACTGGAATCTCTGGCAACGACGAGGCCGACCACCTAGCTAAATCGGCCTTAATGTGCCAAACCATTAGCATTACTCTACAACCGTCATTAAAAACCATCAAAAATCAAATGGCCGCCTACTGCAACATCCAAAAGACTAGCGAAGTAAGGAGAGCCTTCCTAGATGGATCAAGATCTGCAAAGTAGTATATTGAAGCGACAATCATATTACCACACCCAATTGCGAGACATACACCTCACCAGGGCACAGTAATCATCTGCAGACTGCGACTGAGATATCTATGCAACTGGCAAATCATCTTAGATAATGGCGAAGACCCTGCAGCACAGCATAGACCAATTAGACCATGCAAGTACTGTGATCAAGACACAGAAGAACCTTTACAGCGCTATCTACAGCAATATCAGGAAACAAACCTGCTTTGGCAGGATCTTAATCCCAACACTCATGCAACTGCAACATCAATTGTCAAGCATATAATTGACAATCATAACACTCTCTCAGCCTTTCTCCGCAGCTACCTTCCACCGAGATAACGTTGCAACAATGCCAACGAGAAATCTAAGCGGCAATTGAAGAGAAACCTTCTTATCCCCCCTGCAATTTCTATGTTGGGAGCAGAACGATTGTCGGCGGCCGGGGACAACAACTCGCACTCCTTATAAGGAGGCAGTTTTGTCTTTCCGTCCTGTTTTCAGTTTGGAAATGGGGTTGGAGTCGTCGGCGGTCTTTTTTACTTCCAACATATCTTTCTCTCCTCTTAGCAACCCGCCTTGCTAGAGTCAGAACGGGTGCTGGCGGCTGAGGGCAATAACTCGTACTCCTTATAAGGAGACAGTTTTGCCTTCCCGTCATTTTTTCAACGCTTGAACTGGGAACGGAGCCGTCAGTGGTCTCTTTGATATCCAGCATCTTTTTCACCTTCAATCTCTTTTCTCTTTCCAGTTCAGGCATCCCTCCAAACAACTTTTGTAAGTCTCAATAAATAAAATCATGAGTAACCTTTATTTTTACTTTTTTTTCTTATTAACAGGTACAGTAATTTTTTATTCCATCCTATCTCTACTATTAAAACTGATATAACTCCCTCTTTTCAGCTCTCTCCCACTCAGCTGAAATCTCACACTATCCCTCTATCTCACAACTCAAGCTTAAACCACTAGCAAGTTATTTACTTCACCTATATCAATATCTCCAACTATAAACTTTTCAACTCCTTTCCGAGCTCTCCTACTTATCGAGACTTGCTACTATAATTTTTTTTTCTATAACTAAGGCTGGAGCCAGTGGGCTCATGGGAAGGCATCCCCTTCCCAAAGTCAATTACTCCTTTCTCAAACAATCCATCACAACCTAAAACCTATCCCAATATCCTAAAATAAATGTTGCAGAATATCCCCCACCCAACAACCTATCCTAATATATCCTACCTAAACACCTACGGGCTGCAAGATTGCAAAAGCCCGTGTCTAGCCAAAAGGGCCAGGCAATCTTCAACAACAACAACAACAATAAAGTTACTCAGTTGCTTTCATTTGGCCTTTAAGTCACAACCTTCTCTCAGCTCGTCACGTTGGTGCCCCCGGAAATCGACTCGCACCTCCCGCCTTCCACCCCTCCCCCGCCCCTCCGTCATTGGTACTATGGCGGACTCCATGGAAGTTGGCACCACCCAATTGAAACGTTCGTCGTTCGGCAGTGGAGAGGCGTTTACTTTGTTTCAGTGAGCAGAAATCCAGTTCCGTATCAAGGGCGTGACTCGCTCAACCACCAAAGCAGATTATGTTCTCGCGGCGATACCCGAGCACACCTTCCCGGGAATATCCGACTGGCTTTATGAACAAGGAGACACCCCAATAGCGTATGACGCCCTCAAAACATACCTTATGTAGCAGTACTCACCGTCGCCAGCCGCCCGTATAGCAAAGCTTTTTCAGCTCTCTCAACAACCATTGGGGGACCAAAGGGCTTTGCTTGCCCTCAAGGAAATGACCAGTATCGCTCGCCTGCACCTGCCGCAGATGGCTCTCCTCGTTAGGTGAACCTACTTCGTGCCATTTTGATATGTTGTTTACCCGAATCTGTATGCGCTGCCATACCCGATATCGATAGTTTACCAATAAAAGTCTTGATGACCAAAGCCGACCCCCTTATGGACAGCCACTTCTCGGCCTTTAAGGCCTTCATCAACCGCTCCACTCCTGACAAAGAGGACACCTATTCAACGTCAACCGAAGCTGACGTGAATGCTGAAGGACATACACGCCTACCTGTGACGAGCCGGAGCGGAGACAAAGCCACCCATCACCCACCACTTGCTCGCGCCCTAGCCAATGACTTCTACAGCCACTTACTACTGCCCATCGGCCGCAGATTTGCTATTACCACTTCAGATTCGTGGCAGCCGCGAAGATATGGCCCAAGGATTGTCAGTGGCCAAAAAATGTGTAAGTAGGCCATCGCTCATGGCGGTGGCCTCCCATGTTTCTAATCTTTTCTTTTTACATGATGCAGGAACGGGCGTGCAATTTCTGGTAGACACGGGTGCTTGTCGTTCTCTTTTGCCAAGGGAACTCTTCTGGACACGACGTAGTCTCTCTACGACTGCCGACGTCCGCCTGGTAGCTGCCAACGGATCTGTGATACCCACATACGGTTACGAGAACCTCAAATTATCGTTTGGAAACGGTAAATGTGATTAGAAGTTTCTCGTTGCTGACGTCACATTGCCAATCCTCGACGCGGATTTCCTCTCTCATTTCCACAATCTGGTCGATGTCGCCCACCGAAGATTGGTCAATGCACAATCATACTTGTCGACACCTCTTCAGCCAGCCTCCTCCAACCTTGCTCTCCACATCAGAGCACCCACGGATGCCTACGCCCACCTCCTCACGTCGTACCCGGATGTTTTCCGTCCAGAACTTCGCCAAACGCCCACGGCTTCAGCCAAGCATGGTATTTATCACCATATCAAGAAGACGGGACCCCTAGTCCTTGCAAAATTCAGATGTGAGGCACCGGAACAATTAGCAGCCTCCAAACAGACATTCGCCGTAATGGAGGAAATGGGCCTTTGCCAAAAGGCCTCCAGCCCATGATCATCACCCTTTCACATCGGTCTGAAGAAAGACGGCTCCCTTCGTCCGTGCAGGGATTAAAGGTGCCTGAACATGCAAATAGAACCGGATTACTACCCCCTCCCAAACATCCCCGACGTGACCTCCTACCTGCACAAAGCGAAGTTTTTCTTCACGCTCGACCTCTTGAAGGGGTATTACAAGGTGCCTATGAACCCAGAAGACAACACCAAGACCGCCAACGCCACTCCCTTTGGTACATACACCTTCAATTACTCCTGTATTGGCCTTCGTAATGCTGTGGCCACTTTTCAACGTCTCATGGATGGCATCATAGGAGACCTCCGCTTCTGTGTATGTTATGTGGACAACATACTTGAGTTCTCTTTCTCAAAAGAGGAACACCTCCGTCACCTGCGGCTCGTGCTCGACCACCTGCAACAAAACGGCCTGGTAGTCCGGTATGACAAGTGTGCATTTGGCGCCACCGAAGTGTTATTCTTAGGGCACCGCATCACTCCTGAAGGAGTCCATCCCCACCCTGAGAAGGTAGTAGCTGTTCAGAACTTCCACACGCCCTCGACCGTCAAAGCTCTGCAGGAATTCTGGGGCATGATCAACTATTATCACCATTTTCTGCCAGACATTACCAAAACTCTTCCTCCCCTTTATGCTTCCCTCAAGGGCAAGTCAACGGACCTGAAGTGGGGTCCCCTTCAAGAAGCAGCCTTCTGCAATGCAAAGAAGGACCTATCAACCTCTGCAGCTCTCACTTTTCCTATCCCACATGCCCCTCTACTTCTCTCCACCAATGCCAGCGATGTCGCTATTGGTGCAGTACTCGAACAGGTGGTCAACGGCTTGCCCTGGCCATTGGCCTTCTTCAGCAAAAAACTGTCCAAGGCAGAATTGGGCTATTCTACCTTCGATAGCGAATTGCTGGCGGTGCACATGGCTGTCCGTCACTTTCGCCATTTCTTAGAAGGTACGCCCTTCGTCATTCACACAGACCACATGCCTCTGCTGCACTCCTTCACTCGACAATCTGACGCCTGGTCCGCCCGTCAACGCCAACATCTCTCCGCCGTGGCTGTATACAATTGCACCCTTCAACACCCCCCTGCGAAAATTAATCCCGTTGCCGAGGCCCTGTCAAGAAACACTTTGGCTTCTGCTCAACTGGGATTGGATTACCACGCCTTGGCTGAAACCCAACGACAGGATCCAGAGTATCAAACATGTAGGACATCCTGCACATCCCTCCGTTGGGAAGACATCCCCCTCGACAACTCCAACTCCACCCTCCTCTGTGACGTCAGTACTGGTAGACCGCGACCTTGGATTCCTGCTCCCAAGCGCCGACAGGTGTTTGATTTCATTCTGGGCCATTCACATACCTCGTGCCGTTCTACTACACAGCTGCTGAAGACGAAGTTCATTTGGCACGGCATTTCTAAGGATGCTAAGGATTGGGTCCACGCCTGCACTGCTTGCCAAACTTCCAAAGTACATCGACACACGGATTCAGGACTGGGCACCTTTCCTCAACCTCAGCGTTGTTTCTCACACATTCACGTTGAGGTTGTAGGCCCCCTACCCACATCACAAGGACATTGTTACCTGTTTACCATCATCGACCGCTCCACTCGTTGGCCTGAAGTCATTCCCATAGAAACTGCAATGTCCACCTCATGTACAACTGCCTTACTCTCAGGATGGATTGCAAGTTTTGGTATCCCTAAGCATATTACTTCAAACAGGGGTACCACTTTCACCTCTCAATTGTGTACCTCATTAGTGAATCTTGTGGGTATCACCTACATCAGACAACTGCCTACAACCCCGCTGCCAATGGAATAGTTGAACGTTTTCATTGCACCCTCAAAGCAGCTATGATGTCCCACTGCAAGGATTCCAACTGGTTTACTCAGTTTCCCTGGGTCCTCTTGGGACTAAGGACCACTCCTAAACACGCCCTCGACGTCTCGGCAGCTGAAATGGTGTATGGCGACCCGTTGGTCACCCCTGCCGAATTTCTTCCTTCTGCAACCTCCTCCGACGATCTGCAGTGCATACATCACGTCGTGGGAAAATTTACTCCATGCCGCCAGACCTACAAGCCCCCAGTGAAGCATCACATACCAACAGACTTCCACTCTCCGACGCAGTCCGAAAGCATTCCTACTAAACATTCGTGGCAAAGTAGACTGGGTCTCCATTGATCGTCTAAAACCTGCTTATCTCCTGCCAGATGACCCGCCTACAGTTTGCCTCTCTAGATAAGGGCGCCCAATTTAACATGTACAGTATGTCATTTTTATTAAGGGAGCCATGTACCAACCGTGTATCACACGATCGTACATAGTAACAACATTCCTTTTTGTGTATATATTATGTTTGTACATTCACTCTCCCCTTGCACAGATAAGGACCTGAAATAACGTGTCTGTTTTTCTCACCGGTAACTGTTAACCGGTGTGGTAATGGTTGAACATGAAATTTCCTGTTATGTCTTTTATGCCTTTTTTGCATGGAGTTTATGTATATATAAACGGATGTTCTGTAATAAAGTTACTCAGTTGCTTTCATTCCGCTTTTGAGTCACAACCTTTTCTCAGCTCGTCACAGTCTTTATTTAAATCACATGAACTTGAGCAACATAATGAATGATGCCACCAAACAGGTAAAATTGTTATTTTTGAATAAAGACTCTTTATAAATATTTTTTTATTAATTAATCAGTAGTTAGATGATAAGGAATAACACGAGAAATATTTTATTGGTTTATATTTTTCTAATACATTTAAGTAAGAACCGATATCTCTTTACTGGCGCAATTGTCTTTCTTTTTCCTCCTTTTCCATCTTTATCCTATTCAGACGATTCTTTCTTACAAACTTTCCAGGAAAGAAAGAACAAATTTGGAAAGAAAAATAGTATGAACAAATATTCACTTATTGCCTAAAATTATCATGAATGATTCTTCATCAAATTCCGGGTCAAAATGCCCAAAAGGAAAAAGAAATCATAACTATTTTTTCTTTAAATATCATACGCATGTACTAAAGTTTTTGAAATTAGATTTCAAAGGATACTCAGAAAAAGATCGAAATACAGCTGTGATGTTAATTGTTGATTTGTACATATACCATTGTATCTGTAACTCTGACTTTTAAGTATATACTGTAAGCTCTGTACAATAAACGTTAGCATAGAATTGTAAATATTATTAACTGATTGTAAAGTCTAACAACTTTATTCTTTATCAATAAAAGAAAAATATTGGAAATGGAGAGCCTCTTACCAAATCTATCTTCAAGGTCGGGTTTATTTCTTCAGGTCTGACCTGAAACGATAGGGGTCACATTTTTTGGATTCTTCAAAATCATTCATTGTGATGTCTTTTTATTTAGGATTTCTATTCATATTTTCATTCATTTACGCAATATTTTTGTTTGTATGCTATCCAATACAAACCCTCATTTAAAAGTGACCACATCTGTAAATACATTCTCTTCTCTGCAGTATTTTGAGTTCACTTTGTCTCCGTCCTTACGTTGGTCATTATATTTCTCTCTCTTTTATTATTAAGGCCTCGAATGAGACAGTCACTTTTCCCTCTTTCCTTTAATAACACAAAGTTTTTTTTTTCTTTTCGCCAGCAGCAAGCCGTTGCTGCCCAAATGGAAAGTAAGAGATGTTGTTGCTCGAGATATTGGCTTCCCGACTGGATGGGAAGCATCTCGCATAAACCGCGAGCATGACGTCAGATGTAAACACACAAGATGGCAGCTGCAAATAGGACGTCGTGTTCTTGCTTGGCATTATTGTCTCCAACAGGACCAACAAGCCTAAAGAGATAACAAAAATCTGCTTTGTTCATCTTGTGGTAGTTGTAGAATTCTTCAATAATATACTGATAATACATATTACTCAACGGTTAGACAATTTCTGGGCGCCATGATGATATCAGCTGATCAGTTTCGTTCAACTTTTTCCCATTTGCTCCTCGAAATGCGAGATTGTAATGTGACACTACAACACTTTTGCTCGCTATCATCGGCTGGAGGTTAGCGAAAACCTCTAGTATCAAATGACTATTATGATTCCACCATAAGGCTGACTACGCTGAAGCCTAGAGTCCCATCAAGAGCAGGTGCCCACCAAAAGTTGGGGCGTATGCAACTGTTTTCTTTTAGAGATAAATGTTAAAACGATGGATTATCTACTAAATCTGTCATATCATTTCCAAAATAGTGTTTGAAAAGATGGAAAATTATTCCCAGTTGAGGATATTTGATTTGATTGGGTTGAGAGGAAGTGTCAGTCAGTAATTAATACTTAAGAAGAAGGATGATGAGAGTGAGAGTGACAGACGGGATGTGTGTGTGTGTGTGAGAGAGAGAGAGAGAGAGAGAGAGAGAGAGAGAGAGAGAGAGAGAGAACGTGTTTTGATGTAGCCTTAAGGGTTGCCTCCACAATCAGAGGGTGAATTTTCCCAATTTTTTTTTCTTTGCTAAAAGTCTTCCTTTTGCCTATCAGAAGGCCGTGATATATGTAGAATTCATCTCCAGCCTCTATAATGCCCCCCCCCCCCTGGTCATCAACGCCCCCCTTATGTTAATAGTAAAAATACGAAATATCATTAGTAATTTTCTAATTTTTTTAGTCTACCCCTTAAAAACTGTTTAAAGTCGTTTTCTCATATCAGTGATATCAAAGAAAATGGGCTCAGGGGTGACTATGATTTTATATCCAATATTTTCGTCATCAGACAAAAATCGTAATTTCTCGTTTTTTCTTTTTCGGGAGAGGGGTGTATTTCTTTGCTTGTCCTGTTCTTATGCCTTAAGTAATATAATATTTAGATGTTTTAGGCCATCAAGTGAGATAATACCTAGAAAAACACAGAAGGTTTTTTCCCTAAATCGAAATTTTAATTTTTGGTGAATATTTATTTCTAGGTATCCCTCCATCACCAGCCGGGCTTTCACTAAAGTCAATGCTCGTTTTTTTCTTGCTGTGTGCTTATTTACTGTTCGATTTTGATAAAACTTTGTCTGCTTGTTCCAGGTGGATAAACAAACATAATTACAGAGCGAATTTCAATTCAAGACATTAGTTTCTCACTGGTCACCAAACAAATTTTAAGTCGCTAGCTCCGATTTTCACATTTTTATTCATAAAATCCTTTATTTTCCCTGTAGGATGATAAAACTTACAGAGGATATGCCTTATTATAGTGCTAATAATGCCTGAAAATTTCATTAACGTGTCTTGATTAGTGTAGTTTTGGGAAATATTTTTTACGATTGGCACCCCTTGAAAGGGGAGTCAGCATTTTCTTTACTTCCTGAGAGGAGAAAAAGTAATCAATTCCATCCCATGAATATTCAGATTTATTAGACAAATTTTTCCATTTTAATTCTTTTTTGAAAAGAGGTTTTATCGGAATCACGTATCTTTTCAAAGGGGAATTCCCTCTCTCACTCTGCCTCTTTCATTGAGACTTCTATGGAATAAGGTATTTCATCCTACAGGTGATCATTGGCCATGCAATTAAAAGGAAGGGAGTTATTAAACTATCTATGTAAAACAGAAGTGGAAGGAAAATATCACAAAATTATTTGTTGCCCTGAACCTTGCAAAACAGGAAACATCGTCCTCAAAAGCACATCAGACAAGAAAAAGACGAAATATCTTTTTTTGTCGAAGATTGTCCCTCTGAAGACTGTTGTTTGCGTTGGAAGCTCTTAAATATTATCGATGTCAATATTGAAGTGAGAGACCGAAAGGAAAATCGAGGCGAAGCGATCAATGTTTGTCCTCACAAAATGTGCTGTTATTTTTTCTGCTCATTGGATTTTGTTCTCTATTAAATCTGCCCAATAAAAGATTAGAGTCAGCAAATTAGATATCTACTGCATCTGCTATTTACTCTACAATCTATAATGGAAAGTCGTTAAATAGTCTTATATGTATTGACGTTATAGGTCAAAGTCGCTTTTGATACTATAGCAGTTCTCTTCATATTGGCTTCTTTGCAGTCATTTAGTGTTAATGAAAATTATTATTTATACACACTTTTATATATATATATATATATATATATATATATATATATATATATATATATATATATATATATATATATATATATATATATATATATATATATATACG